>NW_027672965.1:0-77175 GCF_964194105.1 Spermophilus citellus
AAACTTCCCTTCACTGAAATGTACCACTAAAGGCCCAGATGAAGCAGTACACTTTGGGATAGACCACTGGGGAAGGGAGCCTTGTATTTTAAAATAAACCATTCTGCGTCATGTGCAATGGGCTTCCCACCAAGCAGGAACCTTAACACATCCAGTCAGGATGAGGCCTCTGAAGACTCTCAGGTCACTGTCATTCCATGTATGGCCCCAGCTACTTGGCTCTACAGATCCAACCCTAGTGCATCCAAGAAAAAAGGCGAAGAGTTAAGTGAATGGTTCTGGGGTGGAGCAGCAGGGCAGAAATTAAGGATGACACTAAAGTCTGTTTGGTTTAGATATGATTGCCATTCAGGACCTTCCAGGTTAGAGAGCATGCACGGTCTGGGTGTCAGGGGTGCTGTCTTAGTTTGGAAGCTTACAGCCCCAAAGGTGGGGCTTCAAATAGTGGAGATGGAGGTGGATGTGGAGAGTTCAGGATCCTACCCTGGAACCTCAGTCAACTCACCAGTCCAAAAGGCAGAAGGTATTACCAGGTCAGTAAGATCACTGGCTCGTTAAAAAAATGCCTGATGGATCCCATTATATTGATCGGAAAGCCCACTATCAGTTTACAGACACACCAAGAAAACCATTCACAGTCAGAAATCTGTGAATGCAGTTCAAAGAGGATTGGGTTCCTCCAGAACCAGTCCTGATTCCTCCAGGGAGATGGCAACCTGATCCATAAAAAGAAGTAAATGCTTAAATGATGTCTTTTTAGGCATTAGGCAGCAGAGATGTTGAGAGCATCTTGGTAATTAGGGCTTAGGTGGATTCTTAAGGGAACGAATATATCACCAGGCATCAATTAAGCCCTGACTTTGTTCAAACATCTTCCAGAAATGCGGCAGGTATGAGACTGAGTCCTCAGGGAGTGGAGATCCACCAGGGGATCGGAGATGAGCCAGTGTGTGTGTCTCCCAAGAAGATGAGGCCCACCAGGAAGGCCACATCAGCCTCACACCCAAAACAGCACTGCCTCCCAGCTGTGACTGCCCATGAACAAACAGCCCTACCCCAGGGTTGCTCTCCTGGTGTATGTGTGGAAAGATATCTGTACTATGTCAAATTACACCAAGCTATGTGTAAGTACAGAGACCCTCCCACCCCATTCCCTTTATACCTGATTTATGAATTGGAAGGGGACAAGCATACTCAGAGGAAAACAGAAAGGACTGGGAATGAGGGGCTGATGAGGGGGCGGGGTCAGAGGGACAGTAGCACCCCTCCATATCGGTGTATGGTCGGTGCCATATAGCCCTGGCACTCTGCGGCAAACACTTTCACCATGTGCCCCTTTCATCTTGGGTCATTCATGCTCAAAGGATCTGCAGAGGGCCATCTGTTCAGGGTCGAGGAGGGCAGAGAAAATCAGGGGGCTCCTGGATTCACATGCTCAAGAGTCAGAAAGACACCATTCAGGGTGAACAGGATGCTGGGCAGGAGGTCCATTGTTGAGCTGGAGGCGGGTTCCTAGAAGCATCAGATCTGCTGTAACCAC
The DNA here is from genome assembly GCF_964194105.1 of Spermophilus citellus. Classification (NCBI taxonomy): domain Eukaryota; kingdom Metazoa; phylum Chordata; class Mammalia; order Rodentia; family Sciuridae; genus Spermophilus; species Spermophilus citellus. The sequence goes on from NW_027672965.1 coordinate 1,541, forward strand.
CAGAAGACCATCGTGGTTGACAGGGACACACTCAGCCTCTCCTTACCCAAAGAGTGATACTGTGGCATAAGGGCATCTCAGGCCTGAGGGCAGTGAGGGTTCATCTCCAGGATGGCACAAGACTTCTTACCTAGAACATATTCTCACTATGATAGGCACAGGACTACAGGGTGCATCAGGCCCAGGTATATGTGAATCATTCCCCAGAAGCAGCCTCTGGGGGCAGAACCTGGGTCTTCATCCCCTGGAAAAGGATACTCAGGTGCTTTGACCAGGGTCCAGATGTAGGGGTTCATTCTCATTCTGCCCTATTTCCATCTCTCTCTCTCTCAGTAGTAGGGATAGAATTCAGGGGCAATCAACCACTAATAAAGAGCCCCAGTCAAGTTTTGTATTCTATTTACAGACAGGATTGAACTGAGTTGCTTAGTGCCTTGCTAAATTGCTGGAGCTGGCTATGGACTCACAAGCCTCCTGTCTCTACCTCGGAAGATTACAGGCATGCACCACCATGCCTGGCCCTCCTTTCTCTTTCATCCCACCCCCGTGTCTCACTCAGGAGACTGGGAGAAACATGGCTGTGGCCCTATCTAGCATGGATCCTGGAAGGAGTGACATTGTGGGTGTCACTGAGGCCATCCATCACATCACTGAGTTATTTCAAGGTCTGTGTCCAAAATGAGAGGTCCCTGGCCCATTACAGGTTGTCAGTTGTCTGACTAGTTTCAGGATGTCCACCCAGGATGTGAGGTCTGTTGAGCCCTGAGGGGCTTGTGTCCAGAGTGAAGGATCTCAGGGTTCTTTATGAATGTGTGTGCTGGTGTGTGAGGTATGTGATCTGTTTTAGGTGCTGTGTCTACCATATACATTCTCTGCAGTTTTTGTTCTGCATGTCCAGAATTAGGGTTTGAGCTCTGCAGAGTAGCGATGTGCAAAATGTGATGCAACCCGACATTCCTCACCCTATGCTCATGAGATCACAGATGTTATCCAAAACAAGGGTGTCTGATCTTTTTTGATTCCGGATCCTGAATGTGACCTCTGTGACCCAATCATAAGTCTGTATCCCAGGGACTGAGGTTGCTGCAATTTTGAGGGGTTGACCATTTCCTGGTTTGCGAACTTTGGGCTTTGTGCACCAGGCTCTGACTTCTCTGAGATGTCGGTTACACATACCTTCATGCATGAGGTCTCTGTGTTTTCAGTACCAGCCCTCTCAGATGTGCATGTGCCTGCATACCAGGGTAGGGATCCAAGCTTTTGTGGATTTGTATGTCCAGGGTGGGAGGTCTGGGAGCTATTTGGGTTTTTAAGTCGTGAGTTATGAAGTTGTTGGCATGCAGTTGAGTCTACACTTCAGAACTTGACATCTCAGGGCTCTTCTGAGTCCCTGGCCTCATTCATTGAGCTGAGCAATCTAGGTTCAGTCAAGTGTGAGGTATTGCGTGTCCAAAGATTTGAGGTCTGTGAGTTGTGCTTTCCTGGATTGCGTTCTGGGTTCTGCGTGGCACTGGGATACTTGGGGTTTGGTGACTTATAGGGTGAGGTCCCTGAAGTAGCTGGAAGTTCATGTCCAAGGTGTGATGGTTCTGAGCTGAGGGAAGATCTGTGTCACAGAGACAGGCATGGTCTGCCTTTTGTTCAGTATTCCAGGGTCTCAAACACCTGAGCTATGAGTAGGTTCCACTCTGGGAAGAGAGACATTGTCACATTCCCAAGTTCAGACAGGAGGGTTTTGACCTCCTCCTGATGTTTCATTTTCACAACTGTCCAGAAACAGTGAGAGGTTATCCTGAGACTCCGTTCACTTCAGCTTCCCAAAGCCCACATTCCTTATCTAAATGTTCAGTTTAGTCAGCTTCCTTCAGACCCTGCCCTGGGTTGAGAATCCTGCTGCTCTTTAGAAAGACAAGGCACCTCCCTCAGCCACAGCTGAGGAAATCTCAGTGACAAGGGAAAACGGGCCCCCCACCCAAGTACGAACAGGACATACCCATCTTGTCCTGGGATATTATGGTCTGCTTCCTTCTAGGCCTCACGACACCCAGAAAGTAACCAAGGCAGAGGCACTGCTGCAGCTCATCACCCACACAATTAAGGGCCTGGATCCCAGGACACTGCTGGGTAAGAGAAGACACTAGCTCTTGGGAGCACCTTTGAACCTCTATGGGACTTTTACCTGAGAAGCACTGACGGCACTGTATCCAGACCCCTTCGGACCCTTCCTCCCATTGGACACATCTGAAATCAGAAGTTGGGGCTGGGGAAAAGAAAGGGATGCCGTGAAAGGCCATCTCTGGCCAGGGAAAGAGGATGGGCCCTACTGTCCAGCAGGAAATGCAGGATGAAAGTGCACAGATCATTTACCAGAAACGTGGGTTGGGCCGATGATAGTGAACTATCTCATAAGATCACCTCCATCTCCAAGATACCCATGGTTTCATGGTATTAACTTCTCACTAACCACACGTTATACACTGCTACATGAGAGAGAGGTTCAGAGACAGAACTCTTGGTTCCTTCTCTGGTAACTTGGAACGTGGTGACATGACAGGTTCCTGATAACGACCCATGCCATTTCCACGTTGCGCACAATGGGATAACAAGCCAAGTGGAGAATGGGATGTTCTCTTCAACTGCCAGGATTAGTGTTTCAAGCCAATTGTACCAGAGCAGGAAGCTTTAGCCATTTTCCAAAACACCCTCTGTTGGAGGACAAGCAACCCCTTGCTTCTACCGCATGTGTTCCCAAACCTGCAGAGTATCGAGGACAGTGCCTTCAGGATCATAGACAAGAGCACCCTGTCTATCACATGCTGGGGAAACTTCCTTCTTAATGACAAGTGAGCTTTGTGGGACTCACCTTGCACCTTGGCCTCAGAGCACTATTCGCTGTGGAGCCCAGCTGCCAGTCTCTGGAGGGGTGAAGTCTGGGGAAGCCTTCTCACCTGTAGGGTCAGGGGAAAGGGAGTCACACCCCATGACGTTTCTAGCTTCTCTTATTCTCCAATTCCATAAGGCCAATGGGAACTTCATGGATGTGTGTTGAGCCTCCCCTCTGTAACAGGCATGGGAATCGTCTCACTATTATTTAACAGTGAGATCCTTTGGGGGCAAGTCATCTGAGCACTGGGGGAGGTAGAAATCTTCTGCTTACTCTTGAAACACACACAAAAAAAGGTTGAAAATGAGAAAAAGGGACGAGGGAAACAAGTTCACACACAGAGTTCAAAGCATCTCATAGTCACCCAACCACATTAATCACACTGCTCTCCTGAGTGTTTCCTAAGGTGACGTGGTTTGTTTTCAACTTACCACTTCCAGGAATGACTTGAGGCTCCAAACTAGGGCCAAAATGCTGACTAAATTAAAATTTCTGGAAAGTCAGTGTGTGGGGTTTGAAACGAAACCGGGCAGCCTTGAGACTCAGATGACAGAACTGTTCGGCAATAATTGTGCCTCAGACTGATGCAGCTGCTGCCACACAGCGACCTGGCCTGAGCACACTGAGGCCACTACCAGATGGGGGAAACTAGGACCCAACAGGGTCTCAGTCCAGTGGGAAAGGACACACGACCCTTCCAGCGACAAACCTGTGGATGGTCTTCTCTGAGCCAGGGCAGCTTGCAGAGCTAGGGTTCATCTGGGAACAGAATTAACAGAAATCCCTGCCCAGGGACCTGGGGATGTGATTCAGAGGTAGAGTTCCTGCTTCACATTTGTCTCCAATGATAGGGACATCTACATCAGCCGCAGCAAAGAGAATGGGACTGTGGCCCTGAATGGGCACGTCTAGGAGGGCAATAACATACTCTTCGTAAGTGTTGAAGGCCTAAAGAACCTACTCTAGACCTGTTTCATAATGCAGCCTATGCTCCGTCACTGTAAGTGCAGCACAGGTTATAGTGCAGAATGGACTGAAGAGATGTCGAGGTGAATGGGAGCCGTAGCTATGGTGCTCCTGCCAGTGTCTGCCTTCACCATGGTCATGGCCTAGGCTGTCACGAGACACTGGTAACACCTTTGGAAGGCTTGCTGTCTTCTAGTGCTCCCAGTGAACTTCACATTTCTCTTACCCTCCTTCCCTGCTGTTGTCCCATAATCCTTCTCTCTCTCTCTCTCTCTGCACAGCTAACACATGACTTAAAGGGCCTGATTCCCACCCAGAAGCTTGCTGTTCAAAATCTCCAAGTCGTCATATTCTAATCAAAGTGTAAAGGTATAACTGGGAGGAACGCTGAAGAAAACAAATGAGGAGTTTTGTGTTTTACTAAGACTGTCAACAGAAACTCACCTACTACCCAAGCCTGAAAACACCCATCACCATGGGTGACAGCATTTTTCTTAGCTGGCATGCCATGAAGGCCAGCTGCAGGACATGAGATAAAGATATACATGGTACACACACATATGCATATGTGACAGCATGATACCAATGCCTTAGGGAAACTGAAGAGGTGAGAAAGCTACTACCTGGTTTCTAAGATTATGATTTAAAAGATGATTTTAGCTGAAGAATTTAAAGAGCTATTTGCAAAGAACATATTGCGCCATAGTGGAAATGCCCACTCAGTGTCATCTAAAAAATTAACAACTGAAGGAACTAACTGAAAATCACAGAAGAATGGTATTTCTTTTCACAATAGCCAAGGTGAAGGAGAGGTAAAATTTGCTACAAGATAGCAAAATCTGCTCCCATCAGTAAGTACTAAAAACCTTGTGATATTAAGGTAAGACTCATCAATCTCTAGCTACCCTAGTGGCTTCTTTGGTACCTTTCAGTGCTGCTAAAGGTCAGCTGGGTTGACTCGGATCAGGGTTATGGCAAAGGGACCAAACCGACCCTTCAAAACCATTCTGGAAGGACAAAAGATAGTGCCTCCAAGGTGGCACCTGAACCCTCTCAGGTTACCTACTGGTCCTTTAGGTTTCTATTAACAGGCAAACCCCGAGAAAAGGAACTGCCTTCTGGACAGGATGAGCATGAAATCAGCTCTGTTTCTGATTTACGAAAGACGAGAAGGCCTGGACTGTTTTTTTTTTTTTTTTTTTTTTTTTTTTTGGGAAAGTCTCCAAACACAGAGCATGGCCTTTAATAAGTTAACAAATGATTTTTCAGAGACAGGGTAGGGAGAGGAAGAAATGCTATTGAATCAGAAATATTGAAATGGACAAGTAAGCTGCAGGTGCGAGTATCAAACAGAGTAACTAGAGTCCCCATGGAGAAGGAGACATTTTGACACAGATGAGAAGAGGAAGAAGATTCAGTCAAGCAGACACCAGGGGTCAGGGTTTTCCACACAGAGAGAACAGCTGGGAAGTGTGTCTGAGGCAGAGCTTGCCGAAACAGTGCAGACACACTGCAAGGACACCAGAGCAGCCTGGAGTGAGGAAGAGCTGAGCAGAAGGCTGAAAGTGTGAGGGTCAGAGGGCCAGGCTGCTGTGGGACGAAGAAGCTTCAGCTCTATCAGCCGGACAGTAAAGGACAACAGAGGGTCACAGATGCCCAGGCAAGGCAAGGTGTGGGGAAAGGAGAGAGGTGGGGCAAGAGAAATCAGCAAATAGGAGGGTTTGGGCAAAAAGCTAGGACCACAACCAGGTAAGGCTGAGAGAGCCCATGGGGACCTCACTGGCATCTTCATACTGTCCACAGCCTTGTCTCAAGGGACATCTCTGCTCTAGCCACAGTACCACATACTCAAATACCAGGCCCAAATTCACTCAGTAGTCCTCCTGCTGAACAGGGGTCTACTATGTGCACCGGACACTTGAGAAACTCTGGTGACGGACCAGAGCAATACTACTGGGAGGCTAGACTGGAGCCTGATGGACCAAGAGACTGCCCAACATATACTCACAATATTTGGAACCTCTTTCCTCAGAGTTCCAGAATTAGACATGGGATGAAACCACGATCTTCCTTTCCACCCTGGCGGAAGACAATCCAAGCACAGGGGAACCCTTTGTTCATTGTCGTTTCTGCTACAGAAATAACTGTAACTATAACAGCTATCCGTTTCTGTCCAAGTAACTTTGCTCAAAGTTCTTCAATCACTAAATAAGCAAGTTCTAACCACTTGCTGGGCAAGGAGATGGGAAGGAGCATGCAGGGATGACATAGGCAGTACCTTTGCAGGCTGAGGACCTCCCCCCGCACTCTGGTGTGGTGGGAGAAGAACTATGCCAGAGTTTAAGCCACAGCACCCCACGAACATACAGAAGGGCAACTCACACTCACCTACAGGGTGTCTGGGAGGGTTTGCTCGGGCCACACTCACCAGAGAGGGGTCGGCGTCGCAGATAGGTGCTCTGATTATCCACATCATAGAATGGAGAGAGCTGAAGAACAGAGCTAGACTTCCATCCTCAGTCTGGTGGGCCCCACATCACTATGCTTCGGTGTCTGGTCGACTCCAGGGCTGTGTTGAAGCCATTACAAACATTTCTTCTGGCACTGCTTGCCTCTGAATTCCTATTATCTGTCAGGGAATGAGATTAAACAGAGTGAGACATAATTTGAGGGTGGAACTGAAGATTTCCTGCTGGAAGAGAAAGCCCTGTGCCACTGTAAGCTGAAGCCAACCTTTCCCACCAAGGAGACTCCAGGGCTCTCGGGTCACAGCAGCTCCTGGGAAGGCAGACACTGAGTGTCCTAGAACCCTCAGGGTGGCTTCACCTGATGGGGGCCCATGTTTCTCAGATGCACGTGGTGTTGGAACAACAAGGACCATCCAACACAGCACGGTATCTGCATCTCGGCAGGCAGCTCTGAAACCCAAACAGATGGTTTTGCTGTACCTGGAAAGAGGCCTGGCTATAAAATTGGACAGAACTGGGATGTGAATCCCAGACCCAGGCTCTTCTGCATCAGCAATCCAACTTCTTACTGTTCGTCTCCCTTTGCTATGCAGAACCAGATGCTAGGGCCCCTGGGATTCTAGCTTACACTCCAGGCAGGATGAGGTTGAGAATGGTGGTGGTGGGACTGGTGCCATTTCCACCTTTTCTTATTTATTGTTCCCGTGTCCACAGCACATACTTCATTTCACGCTTAGGTGTGCTGAGTTAAAAGGAATTACACTGGGCTTCAGTGAACAAAATTCATGCGCACAGTTTACTATGTTGCAGATAGAACCAGCTGTGGACCTGACTTCTCTAGTGGATGGTGTAAAACTGACACAGAATCCCATGTGGGAAGCGGATGGCATCCTTAGTAAAAGATAAATGACGAGTTGCATGCAAGCACTGCAAAGTCCCTTGGAGGGTCCCCGAGTCAAGACTAATGACCTTGGCCTCTCTGCTGACCCACGCCCTGGCAAAGGGAGGACAGCTCGGCTAGTACACTTTCTTTTTAGTTATACAAGACAGCAGACTCCATTTTGAGATATTTAAACAAGCATGGTATATATCTTATTCTAATTAAAATCACAGTCTTGTGGATGGACACCATGTTGAGATTCACTGTGGTGTATTCACATATATACACATAGGAAAGTTATGTCAGACTCATTCCTCTGTCTCAGAATGCTTTGTCACTGCAGAAAGCTCAGACTGTATCTAAGACGGAACCTGCCGTGGACCATCATTACTCCAAAACAGTCGTTATCAAGGGCAGATCAAATCTTGTTTACTTAATTTCCTTGGTCAAGGAGGCTATAAAGTGACAGATTCGTTCCTTGTTTCTGCTACTTAACTCTCCACTGCAAGGGAGACTCCCAGCCTGCATCCCATCATGGTACAAAAACTATAGCTGCAACTGCAAATTCCAAAGTCAAATGCAACACTGGGTCCATATGAATGAAGGGGAGATCTTTGTGAATGTATGCTATTCTCTTCCTTGAAATCTTTTACACATATGCCTTTATTACTATTTACATAGGTGTCACTATTCTTTAAGCTTATTTTTATCTTATATAATTAAGGCATACGACATGATGTTTTGCACTACATACACAGTGAAGTGATTACTGAGGTCTATCAAATTAAACTGTGGCCTTCCACACTTACCATTGTGTATCGTATTTCTCAGTAAAACTTGCCCCGGAAGCCCAGCTCTCAGACCTATTCCAATTAGTCAGTCGATCTGGGAAATCTATAAGGAATCTTCATCATGTGCCAAGTCAGTAAGCTTTTCCAGCCATCTACTCCCTAGGTAAAACAGAAAGTGCAGCTAGGCGTGATGGCAAACACCTGTAATCCCAGCGGCTGGGGAGGCTGAGGCAGGAGGATCATGAGTTAAAAGCCAGCCTCAGCAACTCAACCAGGCCTTAAGCAACTCAGTGATGCCCTGTCTCTAAATAAAATGTAAAACAAAACAAAACAAAACACCAAAACCAAAGGGTGGTATGTTGGAGAAAAAGGTGTGCAGAGGGTGGGCGTGGACAGTTTCAGTTTGGGACATGCTGATCATTAACTGTTGTGGGAGTCAACCACAACAGTGACTCTGGGGAGCTGACCTAACCTCTCAGTGCCTAGCATGCCATTTCTGTGATTGGAGAATAATAAATAAGAATTAGAAAACATGACTTAATTAGTTTCATCTGTTTAGTGTAGGGGAATGTTCTCTTTTTATCCAGAAGCATGGTGGTGGTTATGGTCAGGTACTCACCATGCAAAAATGGGAATCTCTCTACTTACCCACATATAGGCTTCGGGTGTGCTCACCACAGAACATGTTTTGCAAATGCTGAAAGATTGGCAGGAAGGAAGGGGGGGAGGAGGAAAAGTAAGTAAATTGAATATAATCCGAGCTGACCACCTCCTGCGTGGAGCATAATTGTCTGTCTCCTATGGAAGACTTAACCTCTCCTCCTCTCATCCTTCAAGCTCCTGATAATAGGCCCTCTCTCTCTCCAGCCGGTAGGGCACGGGCTTTGGGATCCACTTTCCCTACCACTCTTTTCTCTTGGAGGTCACGTCCACTGCCCCAGAGTTCACCGAGTGCAAAAATGTGACTGGTGGGTGGTTAGTTGGCTCAAGAGGTCTACAGTTTAGGAGGGAGGACTGATTCAGATATCTGGATCTGGAATGGGGTAATGAAGCCACAGACACTTGGATTTGCATCAGTGATACCCCAGTTATTCCCTGTGTAACTCTGGGCTGGTTATGAAACCTCTCTGTGGCCGTTACCTCACTTTATAAACATTTTTGTTTGGCGCTGGGGATCCAACCTAGGGTCGCCAACCTGCTGGGCAAAACCTCTGCCACCTGAGCTCCAGCCCTCATTTGGGGCTGGGGACAAAGTTCAGTGGCAGAGGGCATTCCTAGGTGGCGCAAGTCCCTGGGTTCCATATCCAGCACTGGAACACAAAAAGTCACCTCATCTATAAAACGAGGATGATGATCCCGATCTGGGACAATTACTGATTTCTGCCTTCACCTACACCACGAGTATGCGACCATCTGGAAAGTATAAAATGCTGTTCATGGGTTAGTAACTTCCAGGGCAAAATGATCATCTCTTTCCATACATATGGATCTGCTTGGAAAGGCATGAAAGATGCCCTGCTTAGTTTGACCTTGTTGACAATGTTGAACATCTCCTGACTCCTGATGCAAGTCATGGCGAAGAAATTCCAGCATGATTTCCTGCTCTGGGAAACGCTGACCACAAAGGACCACCCTTCCCCATGCGACTAAAGTTATGTGGCCTGCACTCTGTCCACCCGGCCACCAGTCCCACACAACTCGGATATGACAGGCCCTCCTGACTCCTGGTCCACTGTCTGTCTCAAGGATGATGCGCTTAGTTTCTTCTCCTCGACTAGCTGGGCAGCGATAATCACTCCCCATCCAGTTTACAGAGAGCACCTCTGATCATATCAATAACCTCCGTCCCCGTAAATCTCCCCCAGTATACCCTGTCTATTCCTCGCGAAAAAGCAAAGGCAAGAGCCACCCCGCCGCGACACTAGTATCCACATCCAAGGCCCTCTGCCTACTGCAGCAGCCCCAATGGATTCCATGTCTTTGCGTGTGTGCGTGCGCACGCGCGTTCCTCCTCGGTGGGCTCCTTCCGCCCTTGCAAAAGCAGCTAGTGAAAAAAACCCAAATCACAGAGCGGGTATCCGGTCTCGCGCGCTCCAGACCAGAACGAGCCAGCCCGTCCCCGAGCAGGTGGCCTCCCGTGGCCCCCTCGCCGGTTCCCACGAGCCCCGCCTGTGACGTCACCTCCGCTGCCCGGAATCTCTTCCCACGGCCTCGGCGAGCATCGCCGCGTCCCGGACCCGCGCTCTCGAGGTCGCGAGGGCCCGCGGCGGTGCGCTGCCCGGACGGCGGGCGGCCTCGACGCCGCCGCTCCGCGGGGCCGAGAGGGAACGCGCGGGCCGCGACCCCCTAGCCTGCCGCTCCGCGGAGCAACCCGGGCCGTCCCCTTCCCGACTCGCACTGCAGCTGCCACAGCGAACCCAGGTCCCCGGTCTCCTCCTCCCAGGCGTCCCTGCCCTCTGACGCACGCCAGGCCCACAGACCCCGCCTTCCCTGGCGCGGCCTCTCTAGCCTCCGGAGGGCGGCTCCTCTCGGTGATCTTAACCCTTTCCTTCCAAGCGCCGCGGTGCGTTACCAGGGCTGAGGAGAGCCGGCGGCGCGCCGGCGAGCAGACGCCCGGACCCGCTCCGGAGAAAGACCGCGCGTGAGACAGCCCGAGTGACACCGAGACCTAAGGAGCCCGAGCGACAGAGATAGAGAGAAGCGGGTGGGAGAGAGGCTCGGAGAGACGGAGAGCGTGGGAGCCACAGAGAGACAGGGAGAGACTGAGAGAGACTGGGAGGCGAGGGGGCTGGGAGAGAGACAGACGCAGAGGGAGCCAGAGACCCCGAGAGACGGAGAGAGAGGGAGGCCGAGGGGGAGAGACAGAGTCTCCCTGGCACCGGCTGGGTGAGAGAAGGAGAAGAGAAGGGGGTGGGGGAGAGACTCGGAGAGAACCTCCTGGACCAGGCCAGGTGCGCCTGTGGGTCCTGGGACCGGAGTCCTCCTTTGGCCAGCCGTGAAGGGCGCTTTCCGAGGGGACCGTTGTTTTTCTCAGACGCCCCATCTCGTCCTTATCAGAATGGCGGGTGGACAGTCTGCGTGTGGCGTATTTCTCTTTCTCTAGCTGGGGCCCGGCGTTTTGAAGCCGAGAGATAGGACTGAAACTTCCTGTGGGCATCCTTAACAGCTGGGTGCGATCGGGCTCGAATCCGTGTTCAACAGGTTCAGAAATAACCTGTTTCCTCGGTATCGCCTCCCACTCCGCCTCATCTCCCACCCCACCATAGGAGACAAAAATCTCTGAAGTGATTTCAAGGAAGGCGACATTTCCCAAATGGAAACGTCAGAGAAAGTCTTCCCAGGATGCGTGAGAGCCAGAGGGCTCAGGATGTGACTTAGAAGCAGGCAGGCTCTTAGTAGGCTCTGTGATTCCTGCATTCGCATGCAAGTGTTTGGACCTTTTCCATCAAATCACTATGCGAGCTGCAGTGTGTGATGTTCAGAGAGGGAGGGCATCTTTGGTCGTCCCGTTGGCTGCAATGCAGCCGATCCTGGGCAGTTGACCTGGGTGGGATCAGCAATTTGGTGTCATGATAGGCTGACAGATTTCCACTGGCACTTCCCTTGCGGTTTCCCTAGATTCACACGGTCCTATGGGGTGTGTTGCATTTGTGTGTTGACCTGCGTGTGTCAGGGTAGTGTTAGTTTTGTCCAAGAAGGGCCAGTGAGTGGCCTTGCTTGGCTGAGCCTCTTGGGGTACCCGCAACAGGGAGAAAGGCCAGAGAGGAAGCAGTTCTCTGTTTTCAGGAGCAGAATCCCAACAGCTCCCTGTCAAAGTGTCTCTTAGCCTGGACCATCACTGGCATTTGAGAAAATGCTCTGGGAATGATTTTCGTAGGGAGGCGCTGGTCATGCTCTTTGCAGTCAGATGTCCATTACATTGGAAATCAGACTTGGGATTGTGTGACTAGCTGAGTTAAAACTAAGCCCCAGATCCATTTTGTTGACCCGGCGTGTGGGTGGCAGATAAACTAAAGATAAATGTTCGATTCTGGTGCGTTGCAAGGAAAATTTATGTTCTTAGAGTAATGATCCCGTGCTAACACCCCATCTGTATTTGATATTTATCAGATTATGAGAATTTAAAGGTAAGGAGAGCCACGGGTAAGTATAAGATGGCGGATGGAAACTGAAACAGGGGACAGTAGTGAGAGGAGAGATTGGTGTGATGAAAGGTACAGAGATGTTTGTATTTTAACAGACCTAGCGGAGAAATGGCCAGCATCACAACCTAGCTCCGTGACCTTGAGTGAGTGGCTGAACATTTCTGATCCTCACGTACCTCATCTGCAAGTAAGGGCGATAATACAGATTGAGCCTCCGTCATCTGACACTCCACAATCCGAACTGTTCCAAAACCCCAAAATTTCTGAGAGTGGCTGGGGGTGGGGTAGCTCAGTGATAGAGGGTGTACTTAGCATGCCTGAAGCCCTGGGTTCACTCCCCAGTGGGTATCCACACATACACACAGGCGCCTTAATTAAAGATATCATATGAAACTATCTTTAGGGTATGTGTGTACAAGGTGTGTATGACTCCTAAATGAATTCAGTGGGTCCCCCTCCCAGAGAATCTCATTAGGTATATGAAAATTTTGCAAAACCCGAAACACTCTGAAATACTTCTGTCCCTGAGTATGTCAGGTAAGGGATAGGTAACCTGCGTTTTCCCTAGGGCACCACGCCCATGGAGAAGCCCTTCCTGACCTCCTGGGCCTCGGGGCCTTCTCTGAGTTTTCAGCTCCCCCAGCTCAGGTCCTCTTCCTCATCTTCAGTTTGGCTCCCTGCCCCCAAAGACTGGGAGCCTGCTGAGAACTCTTATCCTGCAAGGAGGATAGAGTGTGCAGGAGTGGATGCAGAAAGTATATCAACTTCATTTTCCGTCCATGCAGAGAGTGTTTGTGTCTTTTATCCCCACACAGTAGAGAGTCCAGAGCCATGTACTATGAGCACAGTAGCCATGTATTCCCCTTCGTTGGGAATAGGAACTGTCAGACCAGCTGTTACTCGGGTGGGGAAAAAAAAAAAAAATATATATATATATATATATATATATATATATATATATATATATATATAGAGAGAGAGAGAGAGAGAGAGAGAGAGAGAGAGAGAGAGAATGAGCCGGCGTGGCAGGTCCTGTGCTTGAATTTCTGCTTATTCGGAGGAGATGGGGTGAGAAGCATTGTGTCTTCTATCTCTACTCTCTTCTTAGGTGTCTAGTAACAATGTAGCACCTAGGTTTTTTTTTTTTTTCCTTCTGCTTTATATTATACCTTAGAATGTTCCTTACTGGGGCTGAGCTCTGTTCTCGGGGTATGGCTGCTTTGGATACCTCACTGAGGGGACCGCTGAACAGAGTGTGCCATCAGTAAAGAAGTGTTAGGTGAATACACCTCACCATTCAGGTTTTGTTGTCTTGTAGGTGAGAGGCATAGATCTCACTCGCGATGGCATCAGCAGCATTGACGATGTGAACCTAGTGATCAGTGACCCCGGTGACCAGGTGAGCTCTTCACTTTGCAAGAGGAGACTTTTCCCTTGTCTTCCTCCTGCTGCTTCAGCCTCTCCTCCTCTTCACCCTTTCCCTGCCCCCACCCCTTTGAACTCCCACTGTGGTTCCCTGTCTGTGTCTTCTGGGCCCACCTACAGGAAGATCCCAAATGCCATGCCGGGACCACGTTTCATTGGTCTTCATTTTCTTCTTTCATGCTGGAAAGCGGGCATCACTGAGTGTTGGCTAATGTCCATGTTCTTTTGCAGCAGAGCCGCTGACAAGACTATCCCTCTCTTCCTGATAGAGGAGAATACAGCTAATCCGTGCAGGTGACAAAGATACAGAACAGCAGCGTGGCACTGCATTGTCTGGAACTCAGACTCCTTTTTCCCTGGCGTTGTATAAGGTGGGCATACGCTTTTCAGCAGACAGTGACCTTGCACGGATCTCAGCCATTTTTGGTAGAGTCTTGCCATTTCTGGAAAACCATCGTAGTATTATGTAGTTGATAGTAGTATGTGAACTCAGTTCTTCCGAACTGAAATGGACTCATTTTATAAGGATATGTCATCACATTAGGCAGAGTTGGAAAAAGTATCGTGTGTCCTTGTCTCAATCGTCAAAATCAGCACAGCTCTCTTCCCAGTGCTCATCACCCCCACACTGTATGCATTTACTTGTTCGGCTATTTACCTTCTGCTCACCCGGGCTAGAATGCAAGCTGATGAAGGCATGAGGTTTGAGCAGGCTTTGTTGAGGACAGCATTCCAAGCACACCGAGAACAGAGCCTGCTACCAGTAAGGGAAGGTAAACATTGGCTGTGACAGTTGCCTGATCCCTGGACCAGCTCTGGACACGTGGGCCAGCCTCCAGGACTTTCCTGGCTGGCCTCTCCCCCGCAGGATTACTTTGTAACTCGGGCTTCCATGCGGGTTGATAATCCACAGAGGCAGTGCCCTGCCCCTAAGAGAAACACGCACCTGGAGTCAGACAGACATGGCATGGAATTTTGCCCCTGTCTTAGATGTGTGACCTTAGGGCTATTACCCAACTTTGTGGTGCAGGAATTTGCTTCCTTGCAACATGGGACAGTACAGATTGTACAGGGTTTTACTTACAGAGTGAGACATTTTGTGGAGGACGCCAAATTCTTCTTACTTCATTTGCAGGCTGTTCGTGAACGTCCACCGGAGTCGGGGCTCTGTGATGGGCAAATTCTGCCAAGTCGCTGGCCACTGTTGGCTTCTGGGCTAGTGAGTGAGACAGGCAGAACCATCTGATGCTAACTGAATGGGGCTGGGGCTGGGAGAGGGGAAATTCAGGGTGCTGTGCGAGCTCATCTAGGGCTTGGGGAAGAGGCCAGAGAAGGCCTCCTGGAGGAAGTTCTTTCTAAGCTGATTCCCCAAGGGTGGATAAGAGGTGAAAGTCCTCCAAGGCACCACTCCCCTCCAAAATCTCTCATCCAAGACTGCCATGGTCATCCATTCCACCGGCTCTCCACTGACTGAGGAATGGGGAACTAACCCAGAGGGAATGTCTGTGGGGGCTTCTGGTCTGTTCGCTTGCTACAGCAGAGATACAGAGAGTAGAAAGTGCCTTCCTGTCCTTGGACATTGGCATGTATCGATGTCAGTCCTAGAACTGATATGGCCGAAAAGGAGAGCTCCAGCAGATAATCCTGGGTGGCACTGGTGGGTCACAGATTATACCTGGCCTGGGCCCACCCTTCCTCTTCACTCTGTTTTGTGAGTTGGCAAATTACCTCTCTGCTTAGGTCTCATTCCTCTTCACTCATTGTCTAAAGCTGACTGCCTGATACAGTGACTGTTGTGGATTTTATTTGAGGGAGCAATATAGTTTCCGATGATTAAAACTGCCAGTGCCTCTGTGGGACACACTGGAGGAAGGCGGGGCCCAGGCCATGCTGGGAACCCTAGAGAAAAGAATATAAGTGTCACATTAGCATTCTCTGGCCAGCCCAGGAGCCTTTCTTTCTCCGCCCCATTCTTCTGGGCCTCACCAGAATGCTGGCCATTGCATGGTGGTTTCCCCATCTGGGAGCCATAAACACACCTCGCCTTCTATTGTGTGGATCCATCCAGTTCAGCTCCAGCTCTATCCTCAGTAGTTTGGGGCTGCTTCTGCTTTGGTGGATGCCCCAGGACAGTGCACAGAGGGTGTGACTTTTTATTGCTCCTGCGTGGCTTGGAAGTCCTCCATGAATTGGTCCCATCTGCTCTGTTCAAACCCATCTCCCCATTCTCCAGACTACTCCCCAGCTCTCTCTCACACTCCAGATTCCAATGTGGGCCCTGCCACCGACATCTTTCTCCCCCGTAGGCCTCTGATTCCCCATTTGTAAAATGAGACCAAACGAGATAATGGATGTGGAACTCCCAGCCCACGTTTCCTGGCACGTGGAAGACGCTAAGTCAACAGAGGCTGTTTTCTGTCAAACATCTTGTCATCCACCTGGCACTTGATAGTATGGCAGCTCGGTAAATGTTTCTTGGGTTGGACTTCAGGAAGATGTGGTATGTTGTGGGTACATGAATCAAGGTTCTCCGGAGAAACCAAACCAATAGGACGTCCGTGTGCCTCTGCATCTGTGCGTATCTATATCCATCTGCACATGGATAGATGGGTTTTAAGGAGTCGGCTCCCCGGGATCTTGAGTACTGGCAAGTCTGAAATCCAGAGGGAAGATGACACCACTGGACTTTCACATGACAGTTGCAGTCTTGAGGCTGAAATCTGCAGGCAGGCTAGCAAGCTGAGAACTCAGGCAGGGCGTCTGTGGTCTTCAGGCTGAGTTGCTTCTGCCTTGGGAAGCCTCAGTCTCTGCTCTTGCGGCCTTCAGCTCATTGGCTGAAGGCCACTCACGTGATGGGGGCAGTGGACTTTAATTAAAGTCTAGTGACTGTGCAAGTTCATCACCCCCACAAATACCTTCACAACAACACCTAGATGAATGTTTGAGCAACTGGGCACCGTAGCCTAGCCAAACTGACAAGTAAGATTCACCAGAGCCGTGGGCAAAGAGGTTGCTGAGGGACATCACCTGCCGAACTGAGCTCAGAGCAGTAAACTTGGTGGGTTCATTCGTGTCCAGTGGTCCTTTCCTTCTCTTCAGAAGCTGGGTGTGAAGATGAAGTAAATCCAGAACCGTGGTGCTTGCAGCAGACATTTGATATGAGATCTTTATCCCTCTGGGACAAGGGACTGTGGAAAAAAGGAAAAGGAATAAGATAATGAAGGATGGGAAGTCATAGTGATTGACTCGGCTGCTCCCCTCCCCCAAAATAGGGGACTTCTCTAGGCCCCGGTGCCTTTGATGGCTCTGGAGAAGATCATGAGGACCTTCTTGTGTGTGGTTTGGAGATAGGACAGTGAAATAGTTCACGGGAACGGTGTGGGGAGAGAGGGAGAGCAAAGGGTGATTAAGACACAGGTCAGTTTATGAATTGATGTTTCCAAAGGCTTGGTTTTTCTTCACAAAACGGTGTTCGTGAGAATGATTTTCTTTCTGCGAGAATCGCCTTTCCATATGAGGAAATATGATCCTGAGGGAGTCCCTGTGACATGTGAAAAATCAGTTGGGGAGGTAATGGGGCTAAGATCAGTTTCCAGATGTTTCACACATAAGCATTTATGTGGGAGGGCGATGGCCCAGAGGATGTAACTGGACTAACTCCTGAGAAACAACAGCTTTCACTTACTGACGTGTTAAGGGAGACTCTCTCTGGGACCTTTGTCTGTGTTTGTAGGTCAGATGATTTGAAACATTTCTAATATTGTTCTGTGTTTCCTGCTCTGATGCTTGGTCAATACAAATTCCCAATTGCCAGTATGCTCTGAAGAAAACCGGTGGATTCTTGGTTTCCAAGTTGGCTAGAAGGACAGAGCCTGGGCTGCTGCCCTGAAGTTTCAGTCTGGCATTGCATGTGAAGCGTTTATAGACTCCTTCAGGACATGAGTATTGAGAAAATATAGAGAGATGCCCTTGTGGCAAAGTCTGCCATTTGGGTTTTTCAACTACCACCCAGTAAGACCAACAGTTTTGTTTTCTTTTGAGTACGGTTCTGCAGGCTTTATCACATGTGTAGCTGCTCGTAGCCACCACCACGATCAGGACCGTGTACTCGCCCTTTGCCCCCACAACACTCCTTGTTGCTGCCCCTTTGCAGACACACCTCCCCACCCCTACTCCCCGGTAAAAACAGATCTGTTCCCCTGACCTGCAGTGGTGTGTTTTAGAGAGGGTCATGGATCTGAAACCAGGAAGCCTGTGGCCTTCCAAGATGGGCCTCCTTCTTTTAGCATAATGCAACATCTTGGTGAATCTCAGAGCAATACTCTATTCCTTTTGAATGCCGAGCAGCTTGTCATTGTGTGGACACCACAGTTTGTTTATCCTTTCATCTGAGGAAAGAGCTGCTGCAAACATTCGTGTGCTGGCTTTTGTGGGAACCCAGGTTTTTCTTGGTCCAGGGTAGAGGCAGGCATGGGATTCCTGGGTCCTCAGGGGAACACAGGTTTAGCTTAGGAGAAAGCATCACTCTAGATTCAGAGTGGTTGTAGTCTTTTGCCTTCTCGCCAGCAAAGTGTGAGGGTTCCATTTGTTCAGTCTGTCCTCCGGCCCTCAGTACTTCCAGTGCTTCTCATTTAACCGTCGTAGTACTGTGTAAGGGGATACTGTCATCACGGGTTTAATGTTCAGGTCCCTGATGGTTAATGATGTTGAACATTGTTTCACATGCTCACATGCAAGTCTTTGGGTTTTTTTGTTTTCTTAGCGGTGAGTTTTGCAAACGCTTTCTTTCTATGCTCTGGATATAAGACTTTGTCAGATCTGTGATCCTTATGCATAGCTCTGCTTTTCATCGTCTCGACACACTGTCTTTTTCCAAGCCAAAGCTGGTTGAAATTTTTATTCCTTCCTTTGTTTTAGAGACAGGGTCTCTGTGTATTGCCCGGGCTGGTCTGAAACTGATCCTCCCTCCCTCGGCCTCCCCAGTAGCTGGAACTACAGGTGTGTGCCATCATTTCCTGGCTTCAGTTTTACATTTTGATGGAGTCTGTTTAATCAGTTTTCTTTCTTTCGTGGATCGTGCGTGCTTTTGCTGTCGCGTTCAAGACTTACTCTTTCCTGTCCTCTGGCTCCGGAGATGTTCTCCTGTGTTGTCTACTGAGAGGCTCACCAGTGGACTTTTCACTTTTAGACGTCTAAACCATTTTCAGTTAGCCGTGTATAAAAAATGGTGGGGTCGAGGTTGGTATCCTGGCACACGGATATGCAACACTTTCAATGGAAAGATTCTCCCTTCTCTTGAATTCACCTTCGCATTTCTATCAGAACTCATATTTTCATGGGTGTGTTTACGGACTCTATATTTTCTTCCGTTAATCTACCTGGCTACTCCTTTCCAAGACGGCAGTCTTGAATACTGCAACTCTGGCAAGACCTTCCCCAAATTCATCATTGTTTTTGAAAATTTGGACGTTCCAGGTGAAGCGCAGAATCAGACTGTGTATGTACACAGAACTCCTGCCAGGATCTCGATGGGAATTGCATTAGTTCTACAGAACAACTTGGGGATAATTAACTATTTTACCACATGGACTCTTCCACGTCATGGACGCATTGTTTCTCTCCATCGAATTAGGTCCTCTTTGATTTCTTTCATTAGGATCTTAAGGTGTTTTGCAGGCACTTCCTGTAAATTTTTTGTTGTTGTCGTTGGTTTCGTACGTACCTATTCCCTTGTGTGTTGCTTTTCAGTTTCAGTTTGTGACGCTCACGGTGGTTTTCCATGTGTTGACCTCTTCTCTTTTATCATTGCTAAATGCACTTATTAGTTCTAGGGGTTTGAGCAGAGATACGTTGGGGTGTTCCACGTAGCATACACGGTCATGAGATCTATGCCAAGGGGCAATTTGATTTCTTCCTTTCTCATTTGTGTGCTGCTCCCTTTCCTGACATCATTGCCCTGTCTGGGACTTCCAGGGTGACATCAAACAGTCATGGTGAGAGTCACCACCCTGACCTTGTTCTCAGCCTTACAGAGAAAGCATTCCATTCTTGACCTTGCAGGTTTGGGGGCACATACCCTTTAGCAGGTTCAGGAAGTGGTCTTCCATTCCCTGTGTGTCAGAGGATTTCATATCATCAGTGGATTTTGTGTCTTGTCAAATGGCTTTCCTTCGTACCTTCATATATGCTGTCATTTTTCTTCTTTGCCTGACCTCAACCTCTGTGGGATTATGTTGATTGTCGGCAAGAGAAAGCACTACCTTTGCATTCCCGGTGTGAAACCCACTTGGTTGTGGTTTGTGATTATTTTCACATACTGTTGGTTTGGAGCTCTTGTGTATTTTGTTGAGGAATTTGGGGCTTTTGCTGATAAAGCACCAGTCTGAAGTTCTCCAGGTATCAGTACAATACTACCTTCATGGCATCGCTTGCAAGTGTTCCCTCTGCACTGATTTCTGGAAGAGATTGTGTACAATTGGTGTGATGTCTTCACTGAATGTTTGTTAGAATTGGCCAGGAAGACTCTCTGGGCCTGGAGATCGTTTTGTAAAAGTTTTCTTTCTTTCTTTCTTTCTTTCTTTCCTTCCTTCTTCCTTCCTTCCTCCCTCCCTCCCTCCCTCCCTCCCTCTCTCTCTCTCTCTTTCTTTCTTTCTTTCTACTACCAGTTCAGTTTCTGTAAACGATAGAGGACTGTCTACGCTACTTCATCCTGGGTGAATTTTGGTGGCTTACAATTTTCCAGCAACTGGTCCATTTCAACTAAGGTGTAGCATTTATTTTCATGGAGCTGACTGCAGTCTGACCACGTTGTTCTTTTTGTTCTCCGAGTCTATAGTGAAATCTCTTCTGCCATCCCTGCTATTTATACCTTCTTTCCTCCCTCTTTTGCCCTTCCTGCTGAAGATGTATCAATTGATCATTTCAAAGAACCAGTTTTCCATTTAATGGAGATTCATCATTCTTTTTTCTCCCCCCCCTTCGCCGCCCCCCACCCCCCCTACATGTGTTGTTTGCATTGTCGTGGTTTTACCTCCTGGTTTTTTAGTAGAAGAAATTCTTAGTTACACATATCGGGACTTTTGAGATGATTTCCATCAGTACGAGCAGCCTTTTTAACTAGATGTAAAGCCACTGATCGTGAAGGCAGAAATTCCCAAGGGTGTGTTGTCACCGTGGTATAAATATGTACAATTTACTGAAAGTCTACTCGATGAAAGTATTCGAATGCTTATGAGAAGAGCACGTGTTAGTCAGGCATTGCTTGTTCTTATCATCATTCCTGAGCCTGGGTTGTAACCCAGAATCTGCACGGAGTTAACCTCGTTCAATATGTTTCTCCATGTTACATCACATGCCTCATGGATGCCATCAGTGGTGCCATTTCTCAAACCTTTATGCTATGCCATCAGCATTCTAAGCTCTGGACATGTGTTATCTCATGTCATCCTCGGAGGAAGCCTAGAAGGTGGGTCTCATCACCAGCCCCATTTTACACCTAGGAAGTGGAGGGACAGAAAGGTGGAGTAAGATGAATAATCATGGGTTTTCTTTCTTCTCTTGTCACCCTTTGTTGCAGTCTGGTGTGTTCTGGCCACACGCTTCCCTCGCCACCTCTTAGCTATTCGAAAACCTCCAGCTTCACCTTCCCGGCTAGACCCCCGGGCTGGGCGGAGCTTCTAGCTCTAACTGGACCCCCATGGATCCACTCCAGAAATGGAACCCAGCGTTGGTTTCCGGATCTTCCCAGGTGACCGCTGGGGAGAACTCGCAGGAGGGCACGGCAGCCTCTCAGCCTTCTTCCTCGGAACAGCTAATGATGGGCCTCAGCGGCCTGAACCCCAGTCCTGGTCCTGGCCTCCCTGCCCCTCTGCCAGAGGGGCTGTTCCAGCAGCAGTACAGGGAGGAGAAGACCCTGCGGGAGCGGCGCTGGGAGCGGCTGGGCTTCCCTCAGAGGAAGAAAGCATTCCTGGGTCACCTGAGACGCAGGCACCGCGATCACATGGCACCTTACCCAGTGGAAAGGGAGACCAGGGTCTACCCCACAGGCGACAGAGCTCAGAATCGGTTCCGATGTGAATGTCGCTACTGCCAGGGCCACAGACCGAGTATTTCTGGGCTCTCTGGCGAGAGGAATGGGGCCCCCAACCCTTCCTCCTGGGAAACGCTAGTGCAGGGCCTCAGCGGCTTGACCCTCAGCCTGGGCACCAACCGGTCTGGCCTTCTGCCAGAAGGGGCACAGCAGCAGCAGCAGGAGCAAGAGGAGAAGTGCCAACTGGAGAAGCAGCAGGAAAGCAAGAGAATGTTCCAGAGGCTGCTCAAGCAGTGGTTGGAAGAAAACTGAGAGCCCCCTGCCCCCTTTCATGGGGCGGAGACCTGAAGGGATTCAGACAGCGCTGTGTTGCCAGCTCCTGGGGGTGGGCTCCTTCTGGGGAACCAAACAGTCAGCTGTTGTCCGAGGAGTCCCAAGACTAGTTGTGTGACTGGATGGATTCCTATTGGCGTGAGATTTGACCCACTCCCAGGGAGGTCCTCCTCTTCCTGCCTGTCATCTGTGAAGCGCTGTGAGGCACCCTGGGGCAAGGGAGACTGCACACCAGTGGACCTCACCTCATCCCATATGGCTCCCATGCCGCATGTTGTCGCTTTCCCAGCCTGGATCTGCGTCTTTGCTCCCTACCTTGTTGTCAGTAAGATATAAGATGTCTATGTAGTGTGAATGCCTTGTTCATGTCCTTGTGCTTTTGTGCCGTTTTATCGACTGCCTCCTGGGAGCAGTGCTAGGGCTGTTTGAAATGGCGGTGCGCAACACTGAGATCCAGGTTCAAGAATCTGCAGCTAAACAAAGTGTGGGAAAGGGGTGTGGCATTGGAACTTGGTGGCTCACTATTGTACTGTCTGTGTAAACTATTATGACTATGATAAGCTAACTGTAAGTAAATGTTTCCCTGCTCCTTAACCATTGAGTAGTATTCCCCCGTGCAGGATTTTCTGATGGGGTACCTCATCATCAATACCAAATAAACACGTGTATGAAAGGAAAGTAACTTTAGAATTCAGGTTTGTTGATCGATAGTGGTTTGTTTCTTGTTGGACCTTGACATCCCCGACCAGCAGACCAGAGCGTGTCAGGAGGAGCTCTGCACTGTGGAGATTCAGAATGGGGGAGAAGGGGGCTCAAGAACCCTGTCCGATCACTGTTTCAGGTGCTGTAGTGGGACCAGCATTCAGACCAGTCAGGCAGCGAGGTTGGAAGCAGGGTCCCCAATCCCAGTAGGAGCCCATGCTGGTTGCCGCTGATGCCCTGGCTGAGGGGTCCAGGGCCATTCCTTGTCGCCCGGTGCACTGGTTTGGTGAAAGTGTACAGCAGTTTCCCACCTGCTTCCTGAGAACCAGAGCATCACTGAGTTATTTCAAAACTGTATCTGGATTTAGACATGTTGTCTTTTGATTTCAGGAAGCCTGAGTGATTAAATCTACCTATTTTCCCCTACAGAAGCCCGTGATGTGTACCCAGCCATGGACCATGTGATTCCTCTGAGCCGAAAACAAATTCTGCTTTGTGTCAGTCTGTTTTTAGGGAGGCCCCAGCACTACATTGCTGCAGAAGTCTGCGCGTCTCCTGCCAACACAAGTGGCTTGAGAGCAGGTAAGTTTCTTAGGTTTTCAACTTGGGATCCCCTCAGAGAACTTGAGAGCTAAACTGACCCGATCAGGATCGTCTCCCAGTTCCAGGGGAGAGGGTAAATAAAGAAGGGCGAATTCTTTCCTGAAACTCAAAAGGCCTAAATCCTAGAACGGGGATTCTGCAGTGTTCAGAAGGGATGACAGGGTGATGCACGTTGGCTGGTTCTTTACCAGGTGTCAGACAATGTCCTGCGTGTTTCTATATGTTAGCTCTTTTTATCCCCACCACAGACCCATCACTTAGGAACAATGTCAGTCCCACAGTAGAGAGCTTGGCCAGGGTCCCCTGGGCGGCAAGAGGCGGAACTGGCACACAAGCCTAGGCAAGGTGGATTCTAGCTGGCAACCTGAACCTGTTCCCCCTTTGTAATAATGGCTATTGCAAAGTCACCTTACTGACACCTCATGCCTTCAAGGACCAAGTCTTGGTAAGATGTGTTGTTGAATCCTCAGCACAGCGCAACAGGGCGGGGATGCTTATTTGTCGCTGAGAGTCTGTGGAGGTTGTAAAGTGGTGGCCAGAGAGGCAAGCCTTTGTCTGACTCCCCACACACTGAGTCACGCTCCTCAGACCTCGCCTCACCGTCCTCAGTTCATCAGCCACACCAGCTCCATGATGCCAGTGACGACCAAGCGTTAAAACAATCCCCCGGGGTTCAATTTCCACACTTTAACTCCCCCTAGTCTAGGCCATGCTGACGGTTGCGGTGGGGAAATGAGGAAGAATGGTGCCGTTGGTCCTTGCCCTTAGGCACTGAGCATTGAATCAGGGAGGAAGATTGGGCACTGTCTCAGTCTCTTTTGTAACAAGATACTACAGACTGGGCAATTAATACAGAAGAGAAAGTTATTTCTCATGGTTCTGGATGCCTGGAAGTCCAAGATCAAAGTACCTGCGTCTGGTTTCTGGTGAGGACCTTCTTCTCACATGGCAGAAGGTGGAAGGGGCAAGCGGAGATGGACGTCGTTCCTTTCATGGCAGTGGAGCCAAACCCATTCACACAAGCCCCCTTTTAACAGAATTAATGCATTCATGAGGGCAGATCCCTGGGGACATAAATACTTTCCGTTAGGCCACAGCCCACCCCACCCAACCCCGGCACTACCACATTGGGGTTTAAGTTTGCACATCAGTTTCAGAGGGGACAAAAAGGTTCAAACCATAGCATGCACCAACGGATGGGCTAGGGAGCAGGCAATCGGTCCCTTGTGTGGGGCGGTTTGTTCGGGGTGTGAGAGGAGTGAGAAGGAACCCCGTTGGGGCTCCTCCATGCAGACATGGAGGGCTTGTGGAGGAATTCATTACTACAGAGCAAATCAAAGTAAGCAGGAGATCGTGTGGAGAATGGCACCATATCCCCGCCTCCAAGACAAAGGTCTCTATACCCATAGATGGGTTGTAGGAGGGGTTCTGGAAGGGATGTCTCAGACATCAGACTATCCAAAGCTACAGGCTAGGAGCTGGAATCTCATGGTGTCCACAGACATCCGACATGTCAAATTCTAAACCGGACACTGAATGAAAGGTACCAGCAGGCAAGAAAACACGGGGGCAGAGAAAGGTTACAATGGATGCACAGGATGAAAACCTGGACAGATTTAGAGCATTCCTATGAAATGGAGAGAGGAAATGAAAAATATCTTCCCACAGTTGAGAAGTCAGGCCCAGGTGACTTTGGGGGTGAATTCTACCCAACATTTAAAGAAGAAATAGTACCAATCCTTTGCAGACGCTTCCAGAATGTGGAAGAGGGTGGGGGGTTGGGGGGCGTTTCCCAACTCATTTGGTGAAGAGCGTTTACTCTGCTACTAAAGCCAGACAGAGACATCACAGGAATGCGACAGACCGATATCCACACAAAAAGGCTGAAGAAAATATGAACGAGTCAGGTGTAGAGGTGCAAACCTGTAATCCCAGCTATTTAGGAGACTGAGGCCGAAGGATTCAAAAGTTTGAAGCCGTCCTGAGCACCTTAGCGAGGCCCCGTTGCAAATTGAAAAAGAAAAATTATTTTTACAGGGCTGGGAGTGTACTTCAGTGGTAGGGCGCATGAGCAGCCCTGGGTTCCATCCTCAGTAGCACCAAAAATAGAGAAAATATTCATGAACCATATCCAGCAACAGATACAAAATGTTACGCAACATTTCCAGGTAAAATTTCTCCTAGGAATCCACGATTGGTTAACATTCCAATTTCAATTAAGGTCATCCACCATGTTAATATAATAAAGGACAGAAGCGGCATCATCATCTTGATAGAAAAAGAAAAGGCGTTTGACAAAACCCAAGACACATTCATGGAAAAAGAATTTCTCAACCAACCCCACATGGTTAGAAGGAAAGATTCTCAACCTATAAACAGCATCTACCATAAACCTACAGCTGACATTATATATTGTAGTGAAATAACAAACACTTTAGCCGTAAGACCGAGAGCAAGGCAAGGATGCTCGTTCCCACCGTTCTCTCCACAGGTTCTATCTGGCGCAGTCATGTAAGAAAAAGAAGTGGAAACGTGGATACATTAGAAAGGAAAACACATGACCACACAGAGACGTGCTGTGGTTTGTCCCCTCCAAAATTCATGTTGAAATTGAATCCCCATTTTGAGATCTTAGGAGGGGCCTGTGAGAGGTGATGAGCGCTCTGCCCTCACCAATGGACTAGTCTAGGACGAATCGGGTAAGCGGTTAATGGGTTGATCTGGAGAGTGGGTCTGCTATGAAAGCCAGTTAGGACGGTACCCTCTCTGATGCTCCATGTCTCCCTGCCACGAGATGCCCTGCTCCACCTGGGGACCCTGCCGGGAAGAGGGCCATGGCCAGATGGGGAACCTCGACTCAGAACCATGAGCCAAAATAAACCTCTTTCCTTTATACCTTCCCAAGTTGAGGATATTGGCAACAGCAAACAGGCTAAGACAACGTGTACTCCATGCTTATGGCAATATTATTCATGATGGCCCCAGATGAAGACAATTAAATGCCTGCCAGTTGTTGAAGGTATAAATAAAAGGTGGAAAAAATAAAATAAAAAAATGAAAAAGTGGAATTCAGGTATCCATATAGTAGAATATTAATGAGCAAAGTACAGGGACAAACTACTAGTACATGCTATGGCTTGTTTGAAACTTGAAAATATTTTCCTAATGGCCAGAACCCGGGGAGTGGAGAGAAGGGAAAGTCCACTTCTTGCATGAGTCAGTTTATAGGGAATGCCTGGGCCTGGCGGTAGTCATGGAGATTGACTGCTACATGGGTATGAGGGAATCTTTTGGGGGCAAGGGATAGAAGCATTCTGAAACAGGGTTGTGGTGATGGTTGCACAACCACATGAATGTACTGAGCGTCACTGCATTGTACCTTTAGTTGCATGAATTTCATGGTATGCCTCAATAAAGATGTTTTTAAAAATGCAATGCACACGTGGAAGTTAGTCACGGGGGAAAGGTGTGCAGTCGTTTCTCTACAACAGTAAGGAATCTGTTGCTCTCTCTCTTTCCTTCTTCTGGGTCCTGCCTACATTTCCTGCATCCCCCATGTGCACTTGATGCTCCAGCCAGACGGTGGCACTGTGCACGTCTGGGTAGAAGGTGTGCTGGTGAGTGCACAACATGACTGTGTGTGTGCACCAGTATGCCTGCGCAATCATGAGCACAATTCCATAAACGTGGGCAGGTTCCCATAATCCATCCTGCGTCCTAAATTCCACATACGTCATTTTTTACTCACGAATCTCAAGGATCCGGCTTCAGTCTCCCTGGTAACCAACCTCGGCTCTCAGCTTCAACCTCTGTTCACAGGAAGACATCAGAGTGGGGAGGGCTGTTGTCTCACTCCAGGGCCCCCTGCCTGAACAAGGGACCCTGTGGAGGTGAGCAGCAGCACGGTTTCCAAGACAACGGCATTCAGAGGCCTCACCACCTGTGAGGCCCTCCTCCTCCCCTCAGCCATCAAGTAGGAAAGGGGACTTTGTGGAATAAACACACTCCTGACTCCTTGAGATTTATCTACATATGCCTATAAAATGAATGGCTCAAACATAGCTCTCCACAGGGAAGATACCCAATCAACCTTTTGGGGGGAAAAATCAGTTAACAACAAACAAGACCCTCAAGCTCAAGATTGTATTTGAAAACAAGACAGGGGGAGGAGGAGTGTGTGTTTAGGATTCTCAGCCTCAAGCTGCGCATGAGATCTCCGGTGGAGTGATTTTAAGAACAGATGCAGAGATCCTGATTTAGTCAGTCTGAGATGAACCACCACCAGCACCACCCCTCCCCCCCCCCCACAATGAGTGTTACCTTATGCTCCACTGAGGAAAGCCTAGGCTGCAGCTGTGGAAAAGGACCCGTCTTTATAGGAGGAAAACCAAAATCAGAAATGAGAGGCCCCTCCTTATGAAGGAAAGCAGGTTTTCATCATTCACTGCTGTGCTGTACAGATTTCTTAGGCTAAGGAATGGGGAAAACGTTTCACAGGAAATGCATGTTTTCAAACAGTACACTACCCTTGAAGATCTCTGTATTTCTGCAGTTGCAGTTTTGATGTAGAAACCCTGCATTTGCTAATGAAACATGAGATTCTTTATTTCTTCTGATAATCCCTTGTGCTCAGGTTCTTTTCACAGTTGGTGAACTGTTGTACAGCACCTTCATCAGATACAGCACAGCTGTTATTTGAAAATGGAAGATGGTTCCAATTTGTGTCAGTTGATGTGGATGAACCAGCTCTTAGGCATACTTGCTAAGTGTGTTGAGTTGCATTTGTGACGCTTTATGACACCTTGTAATCAAATTAATTCGAGTGTTTAAGCAACAGTCCAAATAGTGCCAGGAAAATTGATGATGAACAATAAGATGCAGCAATGCCTTATTTCAAACACAGACACGGAGAGGTGTTTCCCCAACCATTCTTTAATTTTTAATTTTATTTTACTTGCAGATTCTTTTTTTAAAAATTCTTAATTGTTCTTTTTAATTATATATGACAGTAGAATCTATATTGATATTATATATATTTATACAAGCATGGGATATATCTTATTCTAATTAGGGTCCCAGTCTTGTGGATGTACACAATGGTGAGATTCACTTGGGGGTATTCACGTACGTACATAGGAAAGTTATGTCAGATTCATTCCACTGTCCTTCCTATTCCCATCCCCACCTCCCTTCCCTTCATTCCCCTTTGTCTAAACCACTGAATGTCTCTTCTTCCCTTCCTCCCACCCTTTGTTGTAGATTAGCATCCACACATCAGAGAGAACATTTAACCTTTGTTTTTTTGGGGGATTGGCTTATTTCACTTAGCATGTCTCCAGATCCATCCGTCTACTGGCAAATGTCATAAAAAGTCACTCTTCTTTTATGACTGAGTAATATTATGTTATATATATATATATATATATATATATATATATATATATATATATAGTAACATTACATATATAATCTAATATTAATAATGTTTTATATATATATGTATATGTATGTGTATGTGTGTGTGTGTGTATGTGTGTGTGTGTGTATATATATATATATATCTCCCACAGTTTCTTCATCCATTCATCTGTTGATGGGCATCTAGGTTAGTTCCATAGCCTAGCTATTGTGAATCGTGCTGTTGTAAACATGGATGTGGCTGTTTAACTCCTTCAGATATATACCAAAGAGTGGGATAACTGGGTCAAATGGTGGTTCCATTCCTAGTTTTTTGAAGAATCTCCATACTGCTTTCCAGAGTGGTTGCACTAATTTCCAGTCCCACCAACAATGTATGAGTGTACCCTTTTCCCCACATCCTCAACAATGTTTATTGTTACTCATATACTTGACAGTTGGTGTTCTGTTTGGAGTGAGGTGAAATCTCAGTGTAGTTTTAATTTGCATTTCTCTAATTGCTAGAGATGTTGAACATATATTTACTGACCTTGTGTATTTCTTCTTTTAGTTCCTTTGCCCATTTATTGATTGGGTTATTTGTCTTTTTTTGGTGTTAAGCTTTTTGAGTTCATTGTATATCCTGGAAATCGATGCCTTATCTGAGGTGTGGGTGGCTAAGATATTCTCCCATTCTATAGGCTTTCTCTTCACACTCTTGTTTCCTTTGCTCTGAAGAAAGAAGCTTTTTAGTCTGATACCATCCCATTAATCCAATCATTGTTCTCTTAGCTGTTTCTTCTGCAGAGTGCTTGGATGAAACCTGGAGCCTCGCGCATGCTAACCAAGCACTCTACCACTGACCCACAGCGCCAGTCCTGTCTGTTGAGTTCTTAGAGCAACTGAGGATTTCAACCACCCGGATATATTACAGGGCCCAGGCCTTCTGCCTGGAGTTTATGGTGGGGGCTACCCAAACCAGGGCATATGCCTGGGCTCAAGGTGTGTCCAGAATCTCTGCAAACAACAAAACCCTCGTAGGAGACTTTCCTGGCTTCTGCGCTGATGTGGACTTCATGGTTGGCCTTTTCCAGAGAGTCCCAGGGAAGTAATGGGCTGGTTGTGATCAAATGGAGCAGCATTCCCAGGTTTGTGGCTTAAGAGATCGTATGGGTGGCAGTGCCTACCATGAGACACGGGACCCGGGTGTGGGGACACCTGTTGATTGCAGGGCTTGAGGGATAATCTGAGTGGAGGTGCTCCAGAAGTTGGTGTCCTCTGGAGGCTCTGGGAATAGGCTGAGGGTTCCTATGTAGAGTTGGCCACATGAAGCCATTAACACGCAGGGACATAAGAATGTAACAAGTTGGATTGGTAAAAGGTCTGGGTGTAGATTTGGTCACCTGAAATCATGTGTAGAGTGACAAGTGTCCCAGGCAAAGGTCAGAAACCAAGAAGAATCGTGATTTTTCAGGTGTTCCAAGAAAAAGGGACCAATAGTAGTCTGATGGGTAGGAGAAAGCTGGGGTGCAGATGTCACCGATGCTGAGAAAGCAGAGTGTACTGAAAAGAGGAACGTTGTCTGTGGCCAAGACAGCATGGGGCAGGCTGGTTCGGCAATGTGTAACTGGCTGGAGAGTTTAGCTGGAGAATGTGTCACAGATGTGAGGACACACTGAGGAAGACAGGGAGAGGTGACCAAAAAGTATTTCATTGTAGTCTACACTAAGCTTGGCTTGTAAAGAGGCAAAGGTGCCAGGTACTAGAAGCTGAGGGCTGTGGGCTTTTCAGGGTGTGGTCCTTTCTGTTCCTCCAGAGCACCTGTGAAAAATAACATACCGCATGTGCCACCAATCTGTGATCATCACGAGGACTAGTGAATGAATAGACAACAAAGACTGACACAGTTGGGACGAGCCCCAGGAGTGGTTCCTCGCACGCCAAGAATGGAGGCGCAGTGGTCTTAAGGTAGAGGCTGGGGTTCAGGAAGGCTGCCGTCTTCCCTCCTGCCCCCAATCTTTCTTCTGTGATGCACGGTGTTGAGGGCAGGGAGTACTACATCTTCTGTGGAAAAGGTCTAATTGGATGGTGTCATGGGAGGGTCCAAGATTGAGTTAACCCAGAAGAGTGGCATCAGGGGCAAGGTTTGACCTATTTGAAAACAATACAGGTAGGAGGAATCTGGCTGGGCAGTGGGGAGGGCACAAAGCAGTCTTTTTTTGGGGGGGGCGGTACCGGGGATTGAATTTGGGGGCACTCGTCCACTGAGCCACACCCCCCAACCCTATTTCGTATTTTATTTAGAGACAGGGTCTCACTGAGTTGCTTGGTGCCTCGCTTTTGCTGAGGTTGGCTTTGAACTTGAGATCCTCCTGTCCCATCCTCCCGAGCCACTGGGATTACAGGTGTGTGCCACCACACTTGGCCAAAGCCGTCTTTTAGAGTACCTTGGATTTGGGGCGAGGGGCGAGGGACAGGAGCACTTGGCTGGCTTGGAGATTCAGACCGAATGTCTGGGACAAAGATACTTCTTTGTCCAGGAGGGTGGCAGCATAGGGAGCTGTGGGCAGCTAGGAGAGGTTGCCTTGTCTGTGGCAAGCCTCTGCAAAACTCTGGCAGGATCATGAGCTGCCAGCTCAGAGGCGAGCCCAAAGGGGACAGAACTGAACTCCTTTGTGATTCTGGCCTCTGCGGTGCTAGGGTGTCAGTCTGAGTCCTTAGCTCACTAGAAGGGGTGCAGTGCAGGGCCCAGTGCCAGGGTGGTAGATGGAGAGGACCAAATCCGGAGGTTCAGAGATCTTACCAAGGGCCACCTGAGTCAGCCCACCATCAAATTACTGAGGTGTGTGCTCTCCAGTAGAGGAGTAGGGTCCAATCCAAGAGAGGATTTTGGCACCATTGGGACCTGAAGGCCTTTGCCAAGGAAACCCCGTCTTGCCCAACTCCTCAAACTGTGGTGTGATGGGTGCTGGGGTCTGGTGGAGTAGCAAAGTCCCCGATCTGAAAGGGAACCGCCACAGGCTCACCCTGATGGGAGGAGACCAGAAGGGGATGGACCACGACAAGGGGAGAACCAAGCCGTTTCTCCACAGGACCCCATTAGAAGTTCTCAGGATGAGCCACAAGAGCCCTGATCACCCCCTGAGGCCTGTGTCCTGGCTTGCCTTTGCCAGACTCTTGGGTCTCACAGCACTACCATCTCAGTAAGATGTGAGGTAGGCCACTGTTGTTGTAGAACCAAACAAGGCAAAAATTGGGTACCCCAATATTTTCTACATCATACAGCTCCATATAAAGTAAGGATGTTCTCTCTGATTTCATGTAAGCTTCTACTATAGGATGGGTGTCCTGGAAAGAAAACACATCCAAAGGGGCCAAAGAAAGCCCACTTGCTGGAGTCGAGAGTTGAGAGATGCCCTTAAGTTAGAGAAATTCCCTGCTTCTCCCCTGGGACAGAGGGCAGTGCTGGATACATGGGCGTGCAAGGTCTAGGAGAAATGAAGGATAGGTTTTCTGACAAAATGATATGGTGGGCAAGAGATCCCGGGAGATATTTCTGGGTCAGTCCGGAACTGAAATATCCTCTCAACCCTTGGGCAAAGCCCGGCATTACTGAACTTTAAAACAAACAGTAATAAGGAAAGAAGTACTCCTTTTAATAAGAAACACCGGCCTTCTGCATCTCCTCTGAAGGTCATTTCCTGGCATGGAAGAATTTTCTGAGTCCAAGCTCCAGGACACAGACCCTGGGAGGTAGGATCTGTGTTGCTAATGGACAGTGGAGCCTGGCATGTTTTGGGGAGTGCAGTGACAGGCCTCCAGGAGGCCCTGATCACCTCAGGAAAGCTCACCAGATGCTCCCCTCTGTGTCTGTCTTCTGGCCCTCTCCGCTTTCCTTGCTGTTCTCTGGGTCTGACAATGGGGGTAAAAATTTTCCTGGGTTAAAGGAGAAGAGGCCAGGAGGCCCCATTTCCCCCATTCAGGTGGAGATGGGGAGCCAGTGGAGATAGACGCTGGCTGGTCAGCTGTCCCGGTCAGCTCAACGAAATGGGTCTTGTCAAGGCAGACGCCACAAATTCACTGGTGTCCCTAGTGAATCTGTGGGTTCATTTGTCCCCTATGGCTGATCTGATCTTCACCAGGAGTGTCTACCCTCTGTCCTGGACAGTAAAGGGAGACACCACCAGATTGATGTCTGGGTAAGTGTCTTCTGATGCTGTCACGTGGGTGGTCCATTTGACTAAGCACTCAATCTGTTCCTGTGAAAATGCTCAGTCTCTCAGATTTCCACCCCACCTCCCTACTCCCTCCTTTCCAAGGTGACAAAAGAGAGCCTGTATGGCTTTCCAGTATCTGCACTGATGTAGGAAGTGGGCCTATGACATTCTTATGCTGCTCACCGTGTCCTCCGTCACTCCTGAGGGTCCTACTGGTGATGTTGACCTGCTGGCTCATGCCTGTGGCCAGGGTAACTTGCATTTGTATCTTTCTCCTCTTTGTCTGGACCTGGTGCTCCCTGGCTGACTAAGCCTCTGCTGGTGTTGCTGGCATTGCTGGCATCTGCAATTCCAGAGAACCCTCCAATTCTGGGTCTCATCCTCCATCCTGCCTCCCTCCAGGGTCGTCCACTTCACTGCCTCCACTACAGGGTCCCCTGGTCCCTAGATGGGTTAGGCTTCCTTCATGATAGCTCCCCTGATTCTTCAGTCGGCTACTTTCCACATTCCCTTTCAGGGAATGCAGCCCCACCCCCACCCGGGGGTCTCACTGGCAGCACAGAGGAAACCAAGATGAGCTCTATACATGGAAGTTCCTCAACTCCAGCCATCCCTGTGCCCATGGAGGCTACTGGGTCATTCTGCAAAGTGAACTCTTGCAGGTCCCAAATGCATGTGGGATAAAGCCCTCTTAAAAAACAAACAAACAAACAAACAAACACTTTTTTTTTTAAGACATTGATGGACCTTTATTTTATCCACTTATTTATATGTGGTGCTGAGAATCGAACCCAGTGCCTCACACATGCTAGGCCAGCGCTCTACCACTGAGCCACAACCCCAGCTGAAACCCTCTTTTGCTTGGAGCCCCTGTCCTCTTCTCTAACACCCTTCCTCGTCTGAGATGTCTGACTCTGCATGCCACTGCCTCTGAGGACCTTCTGCCCCATGGGACTGCAATGGAACACTTTCTTTGCCCTGTGTTCCATGTTGACGCAAGCCTCGCCCTGCCATATGTGGGTGAAAAGGGGCATCCTTGGGCATTACAGGAAAATATTTGTCACCCCCCTCCATCAAGTGAACATATATAAATAGATAAAGAACAGAATGGTCAAGTGTGCCAAAGATGCTTAAGACCTCAGCTGAGGCGTGCATAGAGAAGTATCCCATGGGTTTGGCTACACAATTACTACTGGTGGCCTTGACAAGACCCATTTCGTTGAGCTGACCGGGACAGAAAAGCTCTGTCTGAGTTGAGGAGGGAATGGTCTCAGAAGTTGAGGCTGTTTTGCATTAGCAGATAAAGTGCCAGTAACTGCTGAAGGACCTGTGGGTAGGACTGAGTTTTCTTTCCCCTTCCTTTGTGGCATGTTCCAGGACAGAGGGAGCACTGGATGGCTCAGGAAAGAGGTGTGATCATTTCAGGAGGCCTAGGATCCTGAGCCGAGGTCAGGGTGATGGTCGCAGTTAAGAGTGTTGTATGCAGAGAGGTGCAGAGAACGCCAGGCGAGGCGCGGGCAAATTTGGCTTGGGAGGCCCTGAGAATTCCCACCCCAGCGCTTCTGCCTTCTCAAGGAATCTTTAGGAGAAATCATTCCAATGGAGGGAGGGTTGCTAGCATTGTGGAGGAGTATTATAGTAGTACCGGTGGAACTGGCCTGAAAGCAAGAAGCAATCCTCTCACGGTCGTGGATAGAGTTAAAGCAACATACAGAAGGTTTTAAGGTTTCTCTCATCACTGCTAAGGTGCTCAGACATAGGCACGGTCAGGCGCGCGATGCCCAGGGCATGACCGCGGGCGGGGAGACTTAGGAGAGGAAGAGGACGGAGAGGCTCCGGTTGCTGGCCGGCTCAACCTCGGGGGCGCTGAGGTCGCCAGGAAGAATCAGAGGGGCGAGGACTGAGGAAGTGTTCCGCGTGAGAAGCGTGTTCAAAGGCTAAGGTGGGTGGGACGAGAATGACCCGACCGGTGCGGGTCCGGGCCGTTGGGCGGCGGGGGCGGTCAGGCAGCAGGGCCTGGACATCACCGACCCCATCTCTTGGAGAGGGAAGTCTAGGTGGATGGCTGCCGAGGCCTCAATGGGCTCCCACGCGCAGGCCCACAACCCGCCAATCCTAGGCCAGCCTCAGCTGCGTTCTTCCTGTTTTGCCGGAACTTCCTGCTGCTGTCGCTGTGGTTCCAAGGGCGGGACTAGCATGGTTCTGTCGGCCCGCTTCGGCCGGTTCTAGCGCGTTCTGTCAACCGGGCATTCATCCCTCTTGGCCCCCACAGCCTTTATCTCTAGGGCTCTGGGCAGGAAAGTCCGTGAGAAGAGTGGATTTTCCTCCGGTGTTGGCCGACCTCAGTTTCTGTGGCCTGTAGATGGCAGTGTTGCGCCGTCCGGCCTTTTGCGCGCTTCTCTCCCCCGCCCTGCGCGGTTGAAAAAAATGTGGCGGAGCCTTTTTCTGGGAAAGAAGCCTTTTCCTTCTCCCTACAAAGTCTGCACAGCCTAGGAGCTGGGGATTGAAATACCGCCTTCTGGGACGGACTCCCGCTTCAACTCTAGGGCTTCTGGACAAAGCCCTCTGGTTTTCAGATGGGCATTTCTTTGTAGGGCTACCTAGACACCCTAGCAACTTGTATCACTTAGCTGAGGAATAAATGTAAAATGAAAGAAACCGCAGAGCTCCTGTTGTGATAGTCTTCTTGGAGACACAAAATTTTGTAAAATTGCATTTCCATTTTATATAACCAGTGTACCTTTTACAAAAGTTTTCCATTTTTTTTCAATAAAAGTAAGCCAAATTATAAAAAGTTAAAAAAAAAAAACAGCTGAAAAAGGAAGATGTCAATGTCACAATTCAAAAAGCGGATCTCAGTATGCTAAAATGCATTTTTATGGATCAAAATGTTACTAGGAAATGACTGCAAATGTTAATTAACAGTGAGAGTTGGGTGAGAAGACTGTGGATAAGGTTTATTTCACTTTTTTTTCTTTCACTTCATCAGTACATAAATTTTCGAGTTGGAGTTTAAATGACATCTATAATGAAAGAACACACTGATAAAAGTTCCATAAAATCGAGATAGGTCGACTGTTAGGGACCCCTGTGTGGCAATGATTGTGAGTCCAGACTAGAGCCTGCAATAATGTCTTTAAACATCATGTCTCCTTGAGGATCGAAGAACTAAATTTAAATTTTTAAGGGAATAATGTATTTCCTTTAGGTTTTCAAATGAGTTTGCTTTAAAGTTGTTCAAAGTAGGTTTGTGATTAATAATAATTTCTGTTTGATGGTTCGTTCTCTCTTTACAAGCATTTTAAAAAATATATTCATGCTTTCCTTATTTTATTTATTTACTAAATATCTTTATTTTATTTATTTTTATGTGGTGCTGAGGATTGAACCCAGTGCCTCACACATGCAAGGCAGGGACTCTGCCACTGAGCTACAACCCCAGCCCAATCTATACTTTATTTATTTATTTTTTAGTTTTTTTTTTTTTTTTTCGGTGGACACAACATGTTTATTTATATGTGGTGCTGAGCATGGAACCCGGGCCACATGCAAGCCAGGTGAGCATGCTACCCTTTGAGCGACATCCCCAGCCCTATGCTTTATTTCTAAAATTAAGTTTCCAGTCATTTGTTTTGTTGATTCTTTTAAATAAATACTTTTGTATCTCATTAATGTTGGCTTTTAATGTACATTGTTCTTTTTCTGATTTTTTTAATTGGAAATTTATGCATTTTTTCTATTTTTATTGAATAAATATTTAGGCCTATGATTCCTGATTTGTTTTTTATATATTAGATAGACTCTCTACTTACATTATGAATTTTCCCCTTAAAAAAAATCAGGATAGGTGGGGAAAAGAATTCCCCTATTTCAGAAAAAGAAATACAAGCCCTACAGAGAATGCCCATCTGAAAACTAGAGGGCTTTGTCCAGAAGCCCTAGAGTTGAAGCGGGAGTCCGTCCCAGAAGGCGGTATTTCAATCCCCAGCTCCTAGGCTGTGCAGACTTTGTAGGGAGAAGGAAAAGGCTTCTTTCCCAGAAAAAGGCTCCGCCACATTTTTTTCAACCGCGCAGGGCGGGGGAGAGAAGCGCGCAAAAGGCCGGACGGCGCAACACTGCCATCTACAGGCCACAGAAACTGAGGTCGGCCAACACCGGAGGAAAATCCACTCTTCTCACGGACTTTCCTGCCCAGAGCCCTAGAGATAAAGGCTGTGGGGGCCAAGAGGGATGAATGCCCGGTTGACAGAACGCGCTAGAACCGGCCGAAGCGGGCCGACAGAACCATGCTAGTCCCGCCCTTGGAACCACAGCGACTAGCAGCAGGAAGTTCCGGCAAAACAGGAAGAACGCAGCTGAGGCTGGCCTAGGATTGGCGGGTTGTGGGCCTGCGCGTGGGAGCCCATTGAGGCCTCGGCAGCCATCCACCTAGACTTCCCTCTCCAAGAGATGGGGTCGGTGATGTCCAGGCCCTGCTGCCTGACCGCCCCCGCCGCCCAACGGCCCGGACCCGCACCGGTCGGGTCATTCTCGTCCCACCCACCTTAGCCTTTGAACACGCTTCTCACGCGGAACACTTCCTCAGTCCTCGCCCCTCTGATTCTTCCTGGCGACCTCAGCGCCCCCGAGGTTGAGCCGGCCAGCAACCGGAGCCTCTCCGTCCTCTTCCTCTCCTAAGTCTCCCCGCCCGCGGTCATGCCCTGGGCATCGCGCGCCTGACCGTGCCTATGTCTGAGCACCTTAGCAGTGATGAGAGAAACCTTAAAACCTTCTGTATGTTGCTTTAACTCTATCCACGACCGTGAGAGGATTGCTTCTTGCTTTCAGGCCAGTTCCACCGGTACTACTATAATACTCCTCCACAATGCTAGCAACCCTCCCTCCATTGGAATGATTTCTCCTAAAGATTCCTTGAGAAGGCAGAAGCGCTGGGGTGGGAATTCTCAGGGCCTCCCAAGCCAAATTTGCCCGCGCCTCGCCTGGCGTTCTCTGCACCTCTCTGCATACAACACTCTTAACTGCGACCATCACCCTGACCTCGGCTCAGGATCCTAGGCCTCCTGAAATGATCACACCTCTTTCCTGAGCCATCCAGTGCTCCCTCTGTCCTGGAACATGCCACAAAGGAAGGGGAAAGAAAACTCAGTCCTACCCACAGGTCCTTCAGCAGTTACTGGCACTTTATCTGCTAATGCAAAACAGCCTCAACTTCTGAGACCATTCCCTCCTCAACTCAGACAGAGCTTTTCTGTCCCGGTCAGCTCAACGAAATGGGTCTTGTCAAGGCCACCAGTAGTAATTGTGTAGCCAAACCCATGGGATACTTCTCTATGCACGCCTCAGCTGAGGTCTTAAGCATCTTTGGCACACTTGACCATTCTGTTCTTTATCTATTTATATATGTTCACTTGATGGAGGGGGGTGACAAATATTTTCCTGTAATGCCCAAGGATGCCCCTTTTCACCCACATATGGCAGGGCGAGGCTTGCGTCAACATGGAACACAGGGCAAAGAAAGTGTTCCATTGCAGTCCCATGGGGCAGAAGGTCCTCAGAGGCAGTGGCATGCAGAGTCAGACATCTCAGACGAGGAAGGGTGTTAGAGAAGAGGACAGGGGCTCCAAGCAAAAGAGGGTTTCAGCTGGGGTTGTGGCTCAGTGGTAGAGCGCTGGCCTAGCATGTGTGAGGCACTGGGTTCGATTCTCAGCACCACATATAAATAAGTGGATAAAATAAAGGTCCATCAATGTCTTAAAAAAAAAGTGTTTGTTTGTTTGTTTGTTTGTTTTTTAAGAGGGCTTTATCCCACATGCATTTGGGACCTGCAAGAGTTCACTTTGCAGAATGACCCAGTAGCCTCCATGGGCACAGGGATGGCTGGAGTTGAGGAACTTCCATGTATAGAGCTCATCTTGGTTTCCTCTGTGCTGCCAGTGAGACCCCCGGGTGGGGGTGGGGCTGCATTCCCTGAAAGGGAATGTGGAAAGTAGCCGACTGAAGAATCAGGGGAGCTATCATGAAGGAAGCCTAACCCATCTAGGGACCAGGGGACCCTGTAGTGGAGGCAGTGAAGTGGACGACCCTGGAGGGAGGCAGGATGGAGGATGAGACCCAGAATTGGAGGGTTCTCTGGAATTGCAGATGCCAGCAATGCCAGCAACACCAGCAGAGGCTTAGTCAGCCAGGGAGCACCAGGTCCAGACAAAGAGGAGAAAGATACAAATGCAAGTTACCCTGGCCACAGGCATGAGCCAGCAGGTCAACATCACCAGTAGGACCCTCAGGAGTGACGGAGGACACGGTGAGCAGCATAAGAATGTCATAGGCCCACTTCCTACATCAGTGCAGATACTGGAAAGCCATACAGGCTCTCTTTTGTCACCTTGGAAAGGAGGGAGTAGGGAGGTGGGGTGGAAATCTGAGAGACTGAGCATTTTCACAGGAACAGATTGAGTGCTTAGTCAAATGGACCACCCACGTGACAGCATCAGAAGACACTTAC
The DNA here is from genome assembly GCF_964194105.1 of Spermophilus citellus. Lineage (NCBI taxonomy): Eukaryota > Metazoa > Chordata > Mammalia > Rodentia > Sciuridae > Spermophilus > Spermophilus citellus. The sequence goes on from NW_027672965.1 coordinate 40,883, forward strand.
CCAGACATCAATCTGGTGGTGTCTCCCTTTACTGTCCAGGACAGAGGGTAGACACTCCTGGTGAAGATCAGATCAGCCATAGGGGACAAATGAACCCACAGATTCACTAGGGACACCAGTGAATTTGTGGCGTCTGCCTTGACAAGACCCATTTCGTTGAGCTGACCGGGACAGCTGACCAGCCAGCGTCTATCTCCACTGGCTCCCCATCTCCACCTGAATGGGGGAAATGGGGCCTCCTGGCCTCTTCTCCTTTAACCCAGGAAAATTTTTACCCCCATTGTCAGACCCAGAGAACAGCAAGGAAAGCGGAGAGGGCCAGAAGACAGACACAGAGGGGAGCATCTGGTGAGCTTTCCTGAGGTGATCAGGGCCTCCTGGAGGCCTGTCACTGCACTCCCCAAAACATGCCAGGCTCCACTGTCCATTAGCAACACAGATCCTACCTCCCAGGGTCTGTGTCCTGGAGCTTGGACTCAGAAAATTCTTCCATGCCAGGAAATGACCTTCAGAGGAGATGCAGAAGGCCGGTGTTTCTTATTAAAAGGAGTACTTCTTTCCTTATTACTGTTTGTTTTAAAGTTCAGTAATGCCGGGCTTTGCCCAAGGGTTGAGAGGATATTTCAGTTCCGGACTGACCCAGAAATATCTCCCGGGATCTCTTGCCCACCATATCATTTTGTCAGAAAACCTATCCTTCATTTCTCCTAGACCTTGCACGCCCATGTATCCAGCACTGCCCTCTGTCCCAGGGGAGAAGCAGGGAATTTCTCTAACTTAAGGGCATCTCTCAACTCTCGACTCCAGCAAGTGGGCTTTCTTTGGCCCCTTTGGATGTGTTTTCTTTCCAGGACACCCATCCTATAGTAGAAGCTTACATGAAATCAGAGAGAACATCCTTACTTTATATGGAGCTGTATGATGTAGAAAATATTGGGGTACCCAATTTTTGCCTTGTTTGGTTCTACAACAACAGTGGCCTACCTCACATCTTACTGAGATGGTAGTGCTGTGAGACCCAAGAGTCTGGCAAAGGCAAGCCAGGACACAGGCCTCAGGGGGTGATCAGGGCTCTTGTGGCTCATCCTGAGAACTTCTAATGGGGTCCTGTGGAGAAACGGCTTGGTTCTCCCCTTGTCGTGGTCCATCCCCTTCTGGTCTCCTCCCATCAGGGTGAGCCTGTGGCGGTTCCCTTTCAGATCGGGGACTTTGCTACTCCACCAGACCCCAGCACCCATCACACCACAGTTTGAGGAGTTGGGCAAGACGGGGTTTCCTTGGCAAAGGCCTTCAGGTCCCAATGGTGCCAAAATCCTCTCTTGGATTGGACCCTACTCCTCTACTGGAGAGCACACACCTCAGTAATTTGATGGTGGGCTGACTCAGGTGGCCCTTGGTAAGATCTCTGAACCTCCGGATTTGGTCCTCTCCATCTACCACCCTGGCACTGGGCCCTGCACTGCACCCCTTCCAGTGAGCTAAGGACTCAGACTGACACCCTAGCACCGCAGAGGCCAGAATCACAAAGGAGTTCAGTTCTGTCCCCTTTGGGCTCGCCTCTGAGCTGGCAGCTCATGATCCTGCCAGAGTTTTGCAGAGGCTTGCCACAGACAAGGCAACCTCTCCTAGCTGCCCACAGCTCCCTATGCTGCCACCCTCCTGGACAAAGAAGTATCTTTGTCCCAGACATTCGGTCTGAATCTCCAAGCCAGCCAAGTGCTCCTGTCCCTCGCCCCTCGCCCCAAATCCAAGGTACTCTAAAAGACGGCTTTGGCCAAGTGTGGTGGCACACACCTGTAATCCCAGTGGCTCGGGAGGATGGGACAGGAGGATCTCAAGTTCAAAGCCAACCTCAGCAAAAGCGAGGCACCAAGCAACTCAGTGAGACCCTGTCTCTAAATAAAATACGAAATAGGGTTGGGGGGTGTGGCTCAGTGGACGAGTGCCCCCAAATTCAATCCCCGGTACCGCCCCCCCCAAAAAAAGACTGCTTTGTGCCCTCCCCACTGCCCAGCCAGATTCCTCCTACCTGTATTGTTTTCAAATAGGTCAAACCTTGCCCCTGATGCCACTCTTCTGGGTTAACTCAATCTTGGACCCTCCCATGACACCATCCAATTAGACCTTTTCCACAGAAGATGTAGTACTCCCTGCCCTCAACACCGTGCATCACAGAAGAAAGATTGGGGGCAGGAGGGAAGACGGCAGCCTTCCTGAACCCCAGCCTCTACCTTAAGACCACTGCGCCTCCATTCTTGGCGTGCGAGGAACCACTCCTGGGGCTCGTCCCAACTGTGTCAGTCTTTGTTGTCTATTCATTCACTAGTCCTCGTGATGATCACAGATTGGTGGCACATGCGGTATGTTATTTTTCACAGGTGCTCTGGAGGAACAGAAAGGACCACACCCTGAAAAGCCCACAGCCCTCAGCTTCTAGTACCTGGCACCTTTGCCTCTTTACAAGCCAAGCTTAGTGTAGACTACAATGAAATACTTTTTGGTCACCTCTCCCTGTCTTCCTCAGTGTGTCCTCACATCTGTGACACATTCTCCAGCTAAACTCTCCAGCCAGTTACACATTGCCGAACCAGCCTGCCCCATGCTGTCTTGGCCACAGACAACGTTCCTCTTTTCAGTACACTCTGCTTTCTCAGCATCGGTGACATCTGCACCCCAGCTTTCTCCTACCCATCAGACTACTATTGGTCCCTTTTTCTTGGAACACCTGAAAAATCACGATTCTTCTTGGTTTCTGACCTTTGCCTGGGACACTTGTCACTCTACACATGATTTCAGGTGACCAAATCTACACCCAGACCTTTTACCAATCCAACTTGTTACATTCTTATGTCCCTGCGTGTTAATGGCTTCATGTGGCCAACTCTACATAGGAACCCTCAGCCTATTCCCAGAGCCTCCAGAGGACACCAACTTCTGGAGCACCTCCACTCAGATTATCCCTCAAGCCCTGCAATCAACAGGTGTCCCCACACCCGGGTCCCGTGTCTCATGGTAGGCACTGCCACCCATACGATCTCTTAAGCCACAAACCTGGGAATGCTGCTCCATTTGATCACAACCAGCCCATTACTTCCCTGGGACTCTCTGGAAAAGGCCAACCATGAAGTCCACATCAGCGCAGAAGCCAGGAAAGTCTCCTACGAGGGTTTTGTTGTTTGCAGAGATTCTGGACACACCTTGAGCCCAGGCATATGCCCTGGTTTGGGTAGCCCCCACCATAAACTCCAGGCAGAAGGCCTGGGCCCTGTAATATATCCGGGTGGTTGAAATCCTCAGTTGCTCTAAGAACTCAACAGACAGGACTGGCGCTGTGGGTCAGTGGTAGAGTGCTTGGTTAGCATGCGCGAGGCTCCAGGTTTCATCCAAGCACTCTGCAGAAGAAACAGCTAAGAGAACAATGATTGGATTAATGGGATGGTATCAGACTAAAAAGCTTCTTTCTTCAGAGCAAAGGAAACAAGAGTGTGAAGAGAAAGCCTATAGAATGGGAGAATATCTTAGCCACCCACACCTCAGATAAGGCATCGATTTCCAGGATATACAATGAACTCAAAAAGCTTAACACCAAAAAAAGACAAATAACCCAATCAATAAATGGGCAAAGGAACTAAAAGAAGAAATACACAAGGTCAGTAAATATATGTTCAACATCTCTAGCAATTAGAGAAATGCAAATTAAAACTACACTGAGATTTCACCTCACTCCAAACAGAACACCAACTGTCAAGTATATGAGTAACAATAAACATTGTTGAGGATGTGGGGAAAAGGGTACACTCATACATTGTTGGTGGGACTGGAAATTAGTGCAACCACTCTGGAAAGCAGTATGGAGATTCTTCAAAAAACTAGGAATGGAACCACCATTTGACCCAGTTATCCCACTCTTTGGTATATATCTGAAGGAGTTAAACAGCCACATCCATGTTTACAACAGCACGATTCACAATAGCTAGGCTATGGAACTAACCTAGATGCCCATCAACAGATGAATGGATGAAGAAACTGTGGGAGATATATATATATATATATACACACACACACACATACACACACACACACATACACATACATATACATATATATATAAAACATTATTAATATTAGATTATATATGTAATGTTACTATATATATATATATATATATATATATATATATATAACATAATATTACTCAGTCATAAAAGAAGAGTGACTTTTTATGACATTTGCCAGTAGACGGATGGATCTGGAGACATGCTAAGTGAAATAAGCCAATCCCCCAAAAAAACAAAGGTTAAATGTTCTCTCTGATGTGTGGATGCTAATCTACAACAAAGGGTGGGAGGAAGGGAAGAAGAGACATTCAGTGGTTTAGACAAAGGGGAATGAAGGGAAGGGAGGTGGGGATGGGAATAGGAAGGACAGTGGAATGAATCTGACATAACTTTCCTATGTACGTACGTGAATACCCCCAAGTGAATCTCACCATTGTGTACATCCACAAGACTGGGACCCTAATTAGAATAAGATATATCCCATGCTTGTATAAATATATATAATATCAATATAGATTCTACTGTCATATATAATTAAAAAGAACAATTAAGAATTTTTAAAAAAAGAATCTGCAAGTAAAATAAAATTAAAAATTAAAGAATGGTTGGGGAAACACCTCTCCGTGTCTGTGTTTGAAATAAGGCATTGCTGCATCTTATTGTTCATCATCAATTTTCCTGGCACTATTTGGACTGTTGCTTAAACACTCGAATTAATTTGATTACAAGGTGTCATAAAGCGTCACAAATGCAACTCAACACACTTAGCAAGTATGCCTAAGAGCTGGTTCATCCACATCAACTGACACAAATTGGAACCATCTTCCATTTTCAAATAACAGCTGTGCTGTATCTGATGAAGGTGCTGTACAACAGTTCACCAACTGTGAAAAGAACCTGAGCACAAGGGATTATCAGAAGAAATAAAGAATCTCATGTTTCATTAGCAAATGCAGGGTTTCTACATCAAAACTGCAACTGCAGAAATACAGAGATCTTCAAGGGTAGTGTACTGTTTGAAAACATGCATTTCCTGTGAAACGTTTTCCCCATTCCTTAGCCTAAGAAATCTGTACAGCACAGCAGTGAATGATGAAAACCTGCTTTCCTTCATAAGGAGGGGCCTCTCATTTCTGATTTTGGTTTTCCTCCTATAAAGACGGGTCCTTTTCCACAGCTGCAGCCTAGGCTTTCCTCAGTGGAGCATAAGGTAACACTCATTGTGGGGGGGGGGGAGGGGTGGTGCTGGTGGTGGTTCATCTCAGACTGACTAAATCAGGATCTCTGCATCTGTTCTTAAAATCACTCCACCGGAGATCTCATGCGCAGCTTGAGGCTGAGAATCCTAAACACACACTCCTCCTCCCCCTGTCTTGTTTTCAAATACAATCTTGAGCTTGAGGGTCTTGTTTGTTGTTAACTGATTTTTCCCCCCAAAAGGTTGATTGGGTATCTTCCCTGTGGAGAGCTATGTTTGAGCCATTCATTTTATAGGCATATGTAGATAAATCTCAAGGAGTCAGGAGTGTGTTTATTCCACAAAGTCCCCTTTCCTACTTGATGGCTGAGGGGAGGAGGAGGGCCTCACAGGTGGTGAGGCCTCTGAATGCCGTTGTCTTGGAAACCGTGCTGCTGCTCACCTCCACAGGGTCCCTTGTTCAGGCAGGGGGCCCTGGAGTGAGACAACAGCCCTCCCCACTCTGATGTCTTCCTGTGAACAGAGGTTGAAGCTGAGAGCCGAGGTTGGTTACCAGGGAGACTGAAGCCGGATCCTTGAGATTCGTGAGTAAAAAATGACGTATGTGGAATTTAGGACGCAGGATGGATTATGGGAACCTGCCCACGTTTATGGAATTGTGCTCATGATTGCGCAGGCATACTGGTGCACACACACAGTCATGTTGTGCACTCACCAGCACACCTTCTACCCAGACGTGCACAGTGCCACCGTCTGGCTGGAGCATCAAGTGCACATGGGGGATGCAGGAAATGTAGGCAGGACCCAGAAGAAGGAAAGAGAGAGAGCAACAGATTCCTTACTGTTGTAGAGAAACGACTGCACACCTTTCCCCCGTGACTAACTTCCACGTGTGCATTGCATTTTTAAAAACATCTTTATTGAGGCATACCATGAAATTCATGCAACTAAAGGTACAATGCAGTGACGCTCAGTACATTCATGTGGTTGTGCAACCATCACCACAACCCTGTTTCAGAATGCTTCTATCCCTTGCCCCCAAAAGATTCCCTCATACCCATGTAGCAGTCAATCTCCATGACTACCGCCAGGCCCAGGCATTCCCTATAAACTGACTCATGCAAGAAGTGGACTTTCCCTTCTCTCCACTCCCCGGGTTCTGGCCATTAGGAAAATATTTTCAAGTTTCAAACAAGCCATAGCATGTACTAGTAGTTTGTCCCTGTACTTTGCTCATTAATATTCTACTATATGGATACCTGAATTCCACTTTTTCATTTTTTTATTTTATTTTTTCCACCTTTTATTTATACCTTCAACAACTGGCAGGCATTTAATTGTCTTCATCTGGGGCCATCATGAATAATATTGCCATAAGCATGGAGTACACGTTGTCTTAGCCTGTTTGCTGTTGCCAATATCCTCAACTTGGGAAGGTATAAAGGAAAGAGGTTTATTTTGGCTCATGGTTCTGAGTCGAGGTTCCCCATCTGGCCATGGCCCTCTTCCCGGCAGGGTCCCCAGGTGGAGCAGGGCATCTCGTGGCAGGGAGACATGGAGCATCAGAGAGGGTACCGTCCTAACTGGCTTTCATAGCAGACCCACTCTCCAGATCAACCCATTAACCGCTTACCCGATTCGTCCTAGACTAGTCCATTGGTGAGGGCAGAGCGCTCATCACCTCTCACAGGCCCCTCCTAAGATCTCAAAATGGGGATTCAATTTCAACATGAATTTTGGAGGGGACAAACCACAGCACGTCTCTGTGTGGTCATGTGTTTTCCTTTCTAATGTATCCACGTTTCCACTTCTTTTTCTTACATGACTGCGCCAGATAGAACCTGTGGAGAGAACGGTGGGAACGAGCATCCTTGCCTTGCTCTCGGTCTTACGGCTAAAGTGTTTGTTATTTCACTACAATATATAATGTCAGCTGTAGGTTTATGGTAGATGCTGTTTATAGGTTGAGAATCTTTCCTTCTAACCATGTGGGGTTGGTTGAGAAATTCTTTTTCCATGAATGTGTCTTGGGTTTTGTCAAACGCCTTTTCTTTTTCTATCAAGATGATGATGCCGCTTCTGTCCTTTATTATATTAACATGGTGGATGACCTTAATTGAAATTGGAATGTTAACCAATCGTGGATTCCTAGGAGAAATTTTACCTGGAAATGTTGCGTAACATTTTGTATCTGTTGCTGGATATGGTTCATGAATATTTTCTCTATTTTTGGTGCTACTGAGGATGGAACCCAGGGCTGCTCATGCGCCCTACCACTGAAGTACACTCCCAGCCCTGTAAAAATAATTTTTCTTTTTCAATTTGCAACGGGGCCTCGCTAAGGTGCTCAGGACGGCTTCAAACTTTTGAATCCTTCGGCCTCAGTCTCCTAAATAGCTGGGATTACAGGTTTGCACCTCTACACCTGACTCGTTCATATTTTCTTCAGCCTTTTTGTGTGGATATCGGTCTGTCGCATTCCTGTGATGTCTCTGTCTGGCTTTAGTAGCAGAGTAAACGCTCTTCACCAAATGAGTTGGGAAACGCCCCCCAACCCCCCACCCTCTTCCACATTCTGGAAGCGTCTGCAAAGGATTGGTACTATTTCTTCTTTAAATGTTGGGTAGAATTCACCCCCAAAGTCACCTGGGCCTGACTTCTCAACTGTGGGAAGATATTTTTCATTTCCTCTCTCCATTTCATAGGAATGCTCTAAATCTGTCCAGGTTTTCATCCTGTGCATCCATTGTAACCTTTCTCTGCCCCCGTGTTTTCTTGCCTGCTGGTACCTTTCATTCAGTGTCCGGTTTAGAATTTGACATGTCGGATGTCTGTGGACACCATGAGATTCCAGCTCCTAGCCTGTAGCTTTGGATAGTCTGATGTCTGAGACATCCCTTCCAGAACCCCTCCTACAACCCATCTATGGGTATAGAGACCTTTGTCTTGGAGGCGGGGATATGGTGCCATTCTCCACACGATCTCCTGCTTACTTTGATTTGCTCTGTAGTAATGAATTCCTCCACAAGCCCTCCATGTCTGCATGGAGGAGCCCCAACGGGGTTCCTTCTCACTCCTCTCACACCCCGAACAAACCGCCCCACACAAGGGACCGATTGCCTGCTCCCTAGCCCATCCGTTGGTGCATGCTATGGTTTGAACCTTTTTGTCCCCTCTGAAACTGATGTGCAAACTTAAACCCCAATGTGGTAGTGCCGGGGTTGGGTGGGGTGGGCTGTGGCCTAACGGAAAGTATTTATGTCCCCAGGGATCTGCCCTCATGAATGCATTAATTCTGTTAAAAGGGGGCTTGTGTGAATGGGTTTGGCTCCACTGCCATGAAAGGAACGACGTCCATCTCCGCTTGCCCCTTCCACCTTCTGCCATGTGAGAAGAAGGTCCTCACCAGAAACCAGACGCAGGTACTTTGATCTTGGACTTCCAGGCATCCAGAACCATGAGAAATAACTTTCTCTTCTGTATTAATTGCCCAGTCTGTAGTATCTTGTTACAAAAGAGACTGAGACAGTGCCCAATCTTCCTCCCTGATTCAATGCTCAGTGCCTAAGGGCAAGGACCAACGGCACCATTCTTCCTCATTTCCCCACCGCAACCGTCAGCATGGCCTAGACTAGGGGGAGTTAAAGTGTGGAAATTGAACCCCGGGGGATTGTTTTAACGCTTGGTCGTCACTGGCATCATGGAGCTGGTGTGGCTGATGAACTGAGGACGGTGAGGCGAGGTCTGAGGAGCGTGACTCAGTGTGTGGGGAGTCAGACAAAGGCTTGCCTCTCTGGCCACCACTTTACAACCTCCACAGACTCTCAGCGACAAATAAGCATCCCCGCCCTGTTGCGCTGTGCTGAGGATTCAACAACACATCTTACCAAGACTTGGTCCTTGAAGGCATGAGGTGTCAGTAAGGTGACTTTGCAATAGCCATTATTACAAAGGGGGAACAGGTTCAGGTTGCCAGCTAGAATCCACCTTGCCTAGGCTTGTGTGCCAGTTCCGCCTCTTGCCGCCCAGGGGACCCTGGCCAAGCTCTCTACTGTGGGACTGACATTGTTCCTAAGTGATGGGTCTGTGGTGGGGATAAAAAGAGCTAACATATAGAAACACGCAGGACATTGTCTGACACCTGGTAAAGAACCAGCCAACGTGCATCACCCTGTCATCCCTTCTGAACACTGCAGAATCCCCGTTCTAGGATTTAGGCCTTTTGAGTTTCAGGAAAGAATTCGCCCTTCTTTATTTACCCTCTCCCCTGGAACTGGGAGACGATCCTGATCGGGTCAGTTTAGCTCTCAAGTTCTCTGAGGGGATCCCAAGTTGAAAACCTAAGAAACTTACCTGCTCTCAAGCCACTTGTGTTGGCAGGAGACGCGCAGACTTCTGCAGCAATGTAGTGCTGGGGCCTCCCTAAAAACAGACTGACACAAAGCAGAATTTGTTTTCGGCTCAGAGGAATCACATGGTCCATGGCTGGGTACACATCACGGGCTTCTGTAGGGGAAAATAGGTAGATTTAATCACTCAGGCTTCCTGAAATCAAAAGACAACATGTCTAAATCCAGATACAGTTTTGAAATAACTCAGTGATGCTCTGGTTCTCAGGAAGCAGGTGGGAAACTGCTGTACACTTTCACCAAACCAGTGCACCGGGCGACAAGGAATGGCCCTGGACCCCTCAGCCAGGGCATCAGCGGCAACCAGCATGGGCTCCTACTGGGATTGGGGACCCTGCTTCCAACCTCGCTGCCTGACTGGTCTGAATGCTGGTCCCACTACAGCACCTGAAACAGTGATCGGACAGGGTTCTTGAGCCCCCTTCTCCCCCATTCTGAATCTCCACAGTGCAGAGCTCCTCCTGACACGCTCTGGTCTGCTGGTCGGGGATGTCAAGGTCCAACAAGAAACAAACCACTATCGATCAACAAACCTGAATTCTAAAGTTACTTTCCTTTCATACACGTGTTTATTTGGTATTGATGATGAGGTACCCCATCAGAAAATCCTGCACGGGGGAATACTACTCAATGGTTAAGGAGCAGGGAAACATTTACTTACAGTTAGCTTATCATAGTCATAATAGTTTACACAGACAGTACAATAGTGAGCCACCAAGTTCCAATGCCACACCCCTTTCCCACACTTTGTTTAGCTGCAGATTCTTGAACCTGGATCTCAGTGTTGCGCACCGCCATTTCAAACAGCCCTAGCACTGCTCCCAGGAGGCAGTCGATAAAACGGCACAAAAGCACAAGGACATGAACAAGGCATTCACACTACATAGACATCTTATATCTTACTGACAACAAGGTAGGGAGCAAAGACGCAGATCCAGGCTGGGAAAGCGACAACATGCGGCATGGGAGCCATATGGGATGAGGTGAGGTCCACTGGTGTGCAGTCTCCCTTGCCCCAGGGTGCCTCACAGCGCTTCACAGATGACAGGCAGGAAGAGGAGGACCTCCCTGGGAGTGGGTCAAATCTCACGCCAATAGGAATCCATCCAGTCACACAACTAGTCTTGGGACTCCTCGGACAACAGCTGACTGTTTGGTTCCCCAGAAGGAGCCCACCCCCAGGAGCTGGCAACACAGCGCTGTCTGAATCCCTTCAGGTCTCCGCCCCATGAAAGGGGGCAGGGGGCTCTCAGTTTTCTTCCAACCACTGCTTGAGCAGCCTCTGGAACATTCTCTTGCTTTCCTGCTGCTTCTCCAGTTGGCACTTCTCCTCTTGCTCCTGCTGCTGCTGCTGTGCCCCTTCTGGCAGAAGGCCAGACCGGTTGGTGCCCAGGCTGAGGGTCAAGCCGCTGAGGCCCTGCACTAGCGTTTCCCAGGAGGAAGGGTTGGGGGCCCCATTCCTCTCGCCAGAGAGCCCAGAAATACTCGGTCTGTGGCCCTGGCAGTAGCGACATTCACATCGGAACCGATTCTGAGCTCTGTCGCCTGTGGGGTAGACCCTGGTCTCCCTTTCCACTGGGTAAGGTGCCATGTGATCGCGGTGCCTGCGTCTCAGGTGACCCAGGAATGCTTTCTTCCTCTGAGGGAAGCCCAGCCGCTCCCAGCGCCGCTCCCGCAGGGTCTTCTCCTCCCTGTACTGCTGCTGGAACAGCCCCTCTGGCAGAGGGGCAGGGAGGCCAGGACCAGGACTGGGGTTCAGGCCGCTGAGGCCCATCATTAGCTGTTCCGAGGAAGAAGGCTGAGAGGCTGCCGTGCCCTCCTGCGAGTTCTCCCCAGCGGTCACCTGGGAAGATCCGGAAACCAACGCTGGGTTCCATTTCTGGAGTGGATCCATGGGGGTCCAGTTAGAGCTAGAAGCTCCGCCCAGCCCGGGGGTCTAGCCGGGAAGGTGAAGCTGGAGGTTTTCGAATAGCTAAGAGGTGGCGAGGGAAGCGTGTGGCCAGAACACACCAGACTGCAACAAAGGGTGACAAGAGAAGAAAGAAAACCCATGATTATTCATCTTACTCCACCTTTCTGTCCCTCCACTTCCTAGGTGTAAAATGGGGCTGGTGATGAGACCCACCTTCTAGGCTTCCTCCGAGGATGACATGAGATAACACATGTCCAGAGCTTAGAATGCTGATGGCATAGCATAAAGGTTTGAGAAATGGCACCACTGATGGCATCCATGAGGCATGTGATGTAACATGGAGAAACATATTGAACGAGGTTAACTCCGTGCAGATTCTGGGTTACAACCCAGGCTCAGGAATGATGATAAGAACAAGCAATGCCTGACTAACACGTGCTCTTCTCATAAGCATTCGAATACTTTCATCGAGTAGACTTTCAGTAAATTGTACATATTTATACCACGGTGACAACACACCCTTGGGAATTTCTGCCTTCACGATCAGTGGCTTTACATCTAGTTAAAAAGGCTGCTCGTACTGATGGAAATCATCTCAAAAGTCCCGATATGTGTAACTAAGAATTTCTTCTACTAAAAAACCAGGAGGTAAAACCACGACAATGCAAACAACACATGTAGGGGGGGTGGGGGGCGGCGAAGGGGGGGGAGAAAAAAGAATGATGAATCTCCATTAAATGGAAAACTGGTTCTTTGAAATGATCAATTGATACATCTTCAGCAGGAAGGGCAAAAGAGGGAGGAAAGAAGGTATAAATAGCAGGGATGGCAGAAGAGATTTCACTATAGACTCGGAGAACAAAAAGAACAACGTGGTCAGACTGCAGTCAGCTCCATGAAAATAAATGCTACACCTTAGTTGAAATGGACCAGTTGCTGGAAAATTGTAAGCCACCAAAATTCACCCAGGATGAAGTAGCGTAGACAGTCCTCTATCGTTTACAGAAACTGAACTGGTAGTAGAAAGAAAGAAAGAAAGAGAGAGAGAGAGAGGGAGGGAGGGAGGGAGGGAGGGAGGAAGGAAGGAAGAAGGAAGGAAAGAAAGAAAGAAAGAAAGAAAGAAAACTTTTACAAAACGATCTCCAGGCCCAGAGAGTCTTCCTGGCCAATTCTAACAAACATTCAGTGAAGACATCACACCAATTGTACACAATCTCTTCCAGAAATCAGTGCAGAGGGAACACTTGCAAGCGATGCCATGAAGGTAGTATTGTACTGATACCTGGAGAACTTCAGACTGGTGCTTTATCAGCAAAAGCCCCAAATTCCTCAACAAAATACACAAGAGCTCCAAACCAACAGTATGTGAAAATAATCACAAACCACAACCAAGTGGGTTTCACACCGGGAATGCAAAGGTAGTGCTTTCTCTTGCCGACAATCAACATAATCCCACAGAGGTTGAGGTCAGGCAAAGAAGAAAAATGACAGCATATATGAAGGTACGAAGGAAAGCCATTTGACAAGACACAAAATCCACTGATGATATGAAATCCTCTGACACACAGGGAATGGAAGACCACTTCCTGAACCTGCTAAAGGGTATGTGCCCCCAAACCTGCAAGGTCAAGAATGGAATGCTTTCTCTGTAAGGCTGAGAACAAGGTCAGGGTGGTGACTCTCACCATGACTGTTTGATGTCACCCTGGAAGTCCCAGACAGGGCAATGATGTCAGGAAAGGGAGCAGCACACAAATGAGAAAGGAAGAAATCAAATTGCCCCTTGGCATAGATCTCATGACCGTGTATGCTACGTGGAACACCCCAACGTATCTCTGCTCAAACCCCTAGAACTAATAAGTGCATTTAGCAATGATAAAAGAGAAGAGGTCAACACATGGAAAACCACCGTGAGCGTCACAAACTGAAACTGAAAAGCAACACACAAGGGAATAGGTACGTACGAAACCAACGACAACAACAAAAAATTTACAGGAAGTGCCTGCAAAACACCTTAAGATCCTAATGAAAGAAATCAAAGAGGACCTAATTCGATGGAGAGAAACAATGCGTCCATGACGTGGAAGAGTCCATGTGGTAAAATAGTTAATTATCCCCAAGTTGTTCTGTAGAACTAATGCAATTCCCATCGAGATCCTGGCAGGAGTTCTGTGTACATACACAGTCTGATTCTGCGCTTCACCTGGAACGTCCAAATTTTCAAAAACAATGATGAATTTGGGGAAGGTCTTGCCAGAGTTGCAGTATTCAAGACTGCCGTCTTGGAAAGGAGTAGCCAGGTAGATTAACGGAAGAAAATATAGAGTCCGTAAACACACCCATGAAAATATGAGTTCTGATAGAAATGCGAAGGTGAATTCAAGAGAAGGGAGAATCTTTCCATTGAAAGTGTTGCATATCCGTGTGCCAGGATACCAACCTCGACCCCACCATTTTTTATACACGGCTAACTGAAAATGGTTTAGACGTCTAAAAGTGAAAAGTCCACTGGTGAGCCTCTCAGTAGACAACACAGGAGAACATCTCCGGAGCCAGAGGACAGGAAAGAGTAAGTCTTGAACGCGACAGCAAAAGCACGCACGATCCACGAAAGAAAGAAAACTGATTAAACAGACTCCATCAAAATGTAAAACTGAAGCCAGGAAATGATGGCACACACCTGTAGTTCCAGCTACTGGGGAGGCCGAGGGAGGGAGGATCAGTTTCAGACCAGCCCGGGCAATACACAGAGACCCTGTCTCTAAAACAAAGGAAGGAATAAAAATTTCAACCAGCTTTGGCTTGGAAAAAGACAGTGTGTCGAGACGATGAAAAGCAGAGCTATGCATAAGGATCACAGATCTGACAAAGTCTTATATCCAGAGCATAGAAAGAAAGCGTTTGCAAAACTCACCGCTAAGAAAACAAAAAAACCCAAAGACTTGCATGTGAGCATGTGAAACAATGTTCAACATCATTAACCATCAGGGACCTGAACATTAAACCCGTGATGACAGTATCCCCTTACACAGTACTACGACGGTTAAATGAGAAGCACTGGAAGTACTGAGGGCCGGAGGACAGACTGAACAAATGGAACCCTCACACTTTGCTGGTGAGAAGGCAAAAGACTACAACCACTCTGAATCTAGAGTGATGCTTTCTCCTAAGCTAAACCTGTGTTCCCCTGAGGACCCAGGAATCCCATGCCTGCCTCTACCCTGGACCAAGAAAAACCTGGGTTCCCACAAAAGCCAGCACACGAATGTTTGCAGCAGCTCTTTCCTCAGATGAAAGGATAAACAAACTGTGGTGTCCACACAATGACAAGCTGCTCGGCATTCAAAAGGAATAGAGTATTGCTCTGAGATTCACCAAGATGTTGCATTATGCTAAAAGAAGGAGGCCCATCTTGGAAGGCCACAGGCTTCCTGGTTTCAGATCCATGACCCTCTCTAAAACACACCACTGCAGGTCAGGGGAACAGATCTGTTTTTACCGGGGAGTAGGGGTGGGGAGGTGTGTCTGCAAAGGGGCAGCAACAAGGAGTGTTGTGGGGGCAAAGGGCGAGTACACGGTCCTGATCGTGGTGGTGGCTACGAGCAGCTACACATGTGATAAAGCCTGCAGAACCGTACTCAAAAGAAAACAAAACTGTTGGTCTTACTGGGTGGTAGTTGAAAAACCCAAATGGCAGACTTTGCCACAAGGGCATCTCTCTATATTTTCTCAATACTCATGTCCTGAAGGAGTCTATAAACGCTTCACATGCAATGCCAGACTGAAACTTCAGGGCAGCAGCCCAGGCTCTGTCCTTCTAGCCAACTTGGAAACCAAGAATCCACCGGTTTTCTTCAGAGCATACTGGCAATTGGGAATTTGTATTGACCAAGCATCAGAGCAGGAAACACAGAACAATATTAGAAATGTTTCAAATCATCTGACCTACAAACACAGACAAAGGTCCCAGAGAGAGTCTCCCTTAACACGTCAGTAAGTGAAAGCTGTTGTTTCTCAGGAGTTAGTCCAGTTACATCCTCTGGGCCATCGCCCTCCCACATAAATGCTTATGTGTGAAACATCTGGAAACTGATCTTAGCCCCATTACCTCCCCAACTGATTTTTCACATGTCACAGGGACTCCCTCAGGATCATATTTCCTCATATGGAAAGGCGATTCTCGCAGAAAGAAAATCATTCTCACGAACACCGTTTTGTGAAGAAAAACCAAGCCTTTGGAAACATCAATTCATAAACTGACCTGTGTCTTAATCACCCTTTGCTCTCCCTCTCTCCCCACACCGTTCCCGTGAACTATTTCACTGTCCTATCTCCAAACCACACACAAGAAGGTCCTCATGATCTTCTCCAGAGCCATCAAAGGCACCGGGGCCTAGAGAAGTCCCCTATTTTGGGGGAGGGGAGCAGCCGAGTCAATCACTATGACTTCCCATCCTTCATTATCTTATTCCTTTTCCTTTTTTCCACAGTCCCTTGTCCCAGAGGGATAAAGATCTCATATCAAATGTCTGCTGCAAGCACCACGGTTCTGGATTTACTTCATCTTCACACCCAGCTTCTGAAGAGAAGGAAAGGACCACTGGACACGAATGAACCCACCAAGTTTACTGCTCTGAGCTCAGTTCGGCAGGTGATGTCCCTCAGCAACCTCTTTGCCCACGGCTCTGGTGAATCTTACTTGTCAGTTTGGCTAGGCTACGGTGCCCAGTTGCTCAAACATTCATCTAGGTGTTGTTGTGAAGGTATTTGTGGGGGTGATGAACTTGCACAGTCACTAGACTTTAATTAAAGTCCACTGCCCCCATCACGTGAGTGGCCTTCAGCCAATGAGCTGAAGGCCGCAAGAGCAGAGACTGAGGCTTCCCAAGGCAGAAGCAACTCAGCCTGAAGACCACAGACGCCCTGCCTGAGTTCTCAGCTTGCTAGCCTGCCTGCAGATTTCAGCCTCAAGACTGCAACTGTCATGTGAAAGTCCAGTGGTGTCATCTTCCCTCTGGATTTCAGACTTGCCAGTACTCAAGATCCCGGGGAGCCGACTCCTTAAAACCCATCTATCCATGTGCAGATGGATATAGATACGCACAGATGCAGAGGCACACGGACGTCCTATTGGTTTGGTTTCTCCGGAGAACCTTGATTCATGTACCCACAACATACCACATCTTCCTGAAGTCCAACCCAAGAAACATTTACCGAGCTGCCATACTATCAAGTGCCAGGTGGATGACAAGATGTTTGACAGAAAACAGCCTCTGTTGACTTAGCGTCTTCCACGTGCCAGGAAACGTGGGCTGGGAGTTCCACATCCATTATCTCGTTTGGTCTCATTTTACAAATGGGGAATCAGAGGCCTACGGGGGAGAAAGATGTCGGTGGCAGGGCCCACATTGGAATCTGGAGTGTGAGAGAGAGCTGGGGAGTAGTCTGGAGAATGGGGAGATGGGTTTGAACAGAGCAGATGGGACCAATTCATGGAGGACTTCCAAGCCACGCAGGAGCAATAAAAAGTCACACCCTCTGTGCACTGTCCTGGGGCATCCACCAAAGCAGAAGCAGCCCCAAACTACTGAGGATAGAGCTGGAGCTGAACTGGATGGATCCACACAATAGAAGGCGAGGTGTGTTTATGGCTCCCAGATGGGGAAACCACCATGCAATGGCCAGCATTCTGGTGAGGCCCAGAAGAATGGGGCGGAGAAAGAAAGGCTCCTGGGCTGGCCAGAGAATGCTAATGTGACACTTATATTCTTTTCTCTAGGGTTCCCAGCATGGCCTGGGCCCCGCCTTCCTCCAGTGTGTCCCACAGAGGCACTGGCAGTTTTAATCATCGGAAACTATATTGCTCCCTCAAATAAAATCCACAACAGTCACTGTATCAGGCAGTCAGCTTTAGACAATGAGTGAAGAGGAATGAGACCTAAGCAGAGAGGTAATTTGCCAACTCACAAAACAGAGTGAAGAGGAAGGGTGGGCCCAGGCCAGGTATAATCTGTGACCCACCAGTGCCACCCAGGATTATCTGCTGGAGCTCTCCTTTTCGGCCATATCAGTTCTAGGACTGACATCGATACATGCCAATGTCCAAGGACAGGAAGGCACTTTCTACTCTCTGTATCTCTGCTGTAGCAAGCGAACAGACCAGAAGCCCCCACAGACATTCCCTCTGGGTTAGTTCCCCATTCCTCAGTCAGTGGAGAGCCGGTGGAATGGATGACCATGGCAGTCTTGGATGAGAGATTTTGGAGGGGAGTGGTGCCTTGGAGGACTTTCACCTCTTATCCACCCTTGGGGAATCAGCTTAGAAAGAACTTCCTCCAGGAGGCCTTCTCTGGCCTCTTCCCCAAGCCCTAGATGAGCTCGCACAGCACCCTGAATTTCCCCTCTCCCAGCCCCAGCCCCATTCAGTTAGCATCAGATGGTTCTGCCTGTCTCACTCACTAGCCCAGAAGCCAACAGTGGCCAGCGACTTGGCAGAATTTGCCCATCACAGAGCCCCGACTCCGGTGGACGTTCACGAACAGCCTGCAAATGAAGTAAGAAGAATTTGGCGTCCTCCACAAAATGTCTCACTCTGTAAGTAAAACCCTGTACAATCTGTACTGTCCCATGTTGCAAGGAAGCAAATTCCTGCACCACAAAGTTGGGTAATAGCCCTAAGGTCACACATCTAAGACAGGGGCAAAATTCCATGCCATGTCTGTCTGACTCCAGGTGCGTGTTTCTCTTAGGGGCAGGGCACTGCCTCTGTGGATTATCAACCCGCATGGAAGCCCGAGTTACAAAGTAATCCTGCGGGGGAGAGGCCAGCCAGGAAAGTCCTGGAGGCTGGCCCACGTGTCCAGAGCTGGTCCAGGGATCAGGCAACTGTCACAGCCAATGTTTACCTTCCCTTACTGGTAGCAGGCTCTGTTCTCGGTGTGCTTGGAATGCTGTCCTCAACAAAGCCTGCTCAAACCTCATGCCTTCATCAGCTTGCATTCTAGCCCGGGTGAGCAGAAGGTAAATAGCCGAACAAGTAAATGCATACAGTGTGGGGGTGATGAGCACTGGGAAGAGAGCTGTGCTGATTTTGACGATTGAGACAAGGACACACGATACTTTTTCCAACTCTGCCTAATGTGATGACATATCCTTATAAAATGAGTCCATTTCAGTTCGGAAGAACTGAGTTCACATACTACTATCAACTACATAATACTACGATGGTTTTCCAGAAATGGCAAGACTCTACCAAAAATGGCTGAGATCCGTGCAAGGTCACTGTCTGCTGAAAAGCGTATGCCCACCTTATACAACGCCAGGGAAAAAGGAGTCTGAGTTCCAGACAATGCAGTGCCACGCTGCTGTTCTGTATCTTTGTCACCTGCACGGATTAGCTGTATTCTCCTCTATCAGGAAGAGAGGGATAGTCTTGTCAGCGGCTCTGCTGCAAAAGAACATGGACATTAGCCAACACTCAGTGATGCCCGCTTTCCAGCATGAAAGAAGAAAATGAAGACCAATGAAACGTGGTCCCGGCATGGCATTTGGGATCTTCCTGTAGGTGGGCCCAGAAGACACAGACAGGGAACCACAGTGGGAGTTCAAAGGGGTGGGGGCAGGGAAAGGGTGAAGAGGAGGAGAGGCTGAAGCAGCAGGAGGAAGACAAGGGAAAAGTCTCCTCTTGCAAAGTGAAGAGCTCACCTGGTCACCGGGGTCACTGATCACTAGGTTCACATCGTCAATGCTGCTGATGCCATCGCGAGTGAGATCTATGCCTCTCACCTACAAGACAACAAAACCTGAATGGTGAGGTGTATTCACCTAACACTTCTTTACTGATGGCACACTCTGTTCAGCGGTCCCCTCAGTGAGGTATCCAAAGCAGCCATACCCCGAGAACAGAGCTCAGCCCCAGTAAGGAACATTCTAAGGTATAATATAAAGCAGAAGGAAAAAAAAAAAAACCTAGGTGCTACATTGTTACTAGACACCTAAGAAGAGAGTAGAGATAGAAGACACAATGCTTCTCACCCCATCTCCTCCGAATAAGCAGAAATTCAAGCACAGGACCTGCCACGCCGGCTCATTCTCTCTCTCTCTCTCTCTCTCTCTCTCTCTCTCTCTCTCTATATATATATATATATATATATATATATATATATATATATATATATATATTTTTTTTTTTTTTCCCCACCCGAGTAACAGCTGGTCTGACAGTTCCTATTCCCAACGAAGGGGAATACATGGCTACTGTGCTCATAGTACATGGCTCTGGACTCTCTACTGTGTGGGGATAAAAGACACAAACACTCTCTGCATGGACGGAAAATGAAGTTGATATACTTTCTGCATCCACTCCTGCACACTCTATCCTCCTTGCAGGATAAGAGTTCTCAGCAGGCTCCCAGTCTTTGGGGGCAGGGAGCCAAACTGAAGATGAGGAAGAGGACCTGAGCTGGGGGAGCTGAAAACTCAGAGAAGGCCCCGAGGCCCAGGAGGTCAGGAAGGGCTTCTCCATGGGCGTGGTGCCCTAGGGAAAACGCAGGTTACCTATCCCTTACCTGACATACTCAGGGACAGAAGTATTTCAGAGTGTTTCGGGTTTTGCAAAATTTTCATATACCTAATGAGATTCTCTGGGAGGGGGACCCACTGAATTCATTTAGGAGTCATACACACCTTGTACACACATACCCTAAAGATAGTTTCATATGATATCTTTAATTAAGGCGCCTGTGTGTATGTGTGGATACCCACTGGGGAGTGAACCCAGGGCTTCAGGCATGCTAAGTACACCCTCTATCACTGAGCTACCCCACCCCCAGCCACTCTCAGAAATTTTGGGGTTTTGGAACAGTTCGGATTGTGGAGTGTCAGATGACGGAGGCTCAATCTGTATTATCGCCCTTACTTGCAGATGAGGTACGTGAGGATCAGAAATGTTCAGCCACTCACTCAAGGTCACGGAGCTAGGTTGTGATGCTGGCCATTTCTCCGCTAGGTCTGTTAAAATACAAACATCTCTGTACCTTTCATCACACCAATCTCTCCTCTCACTACTGTCCCCTGTTTCAGTTTCCATCCGCCATCTTATACTTACCCGTGGCTCTCCTTACCTTTAAATTCTCATAATCTGATAAATATCAAATACAGATGGGGTGTTAGCACGGGATCATTACTCTAAGAACATAAATTTTCCTTGCAACGCACCAGAATCGAACATTTATCTTTAGTTTATCTGCCACCCACACGCCGGGTCAACAAAATGGATCTGGGGCTTAGTTTTAACTCAGCTAGTCACACAATCCCAAGTCTGATTTCCAATGTAATGGACATCTGACTGCAAAGAGCATGACCAGCGCCTCCCTACGAAAATCATTCCCAGAGCATTTTCTCAAATGCCAGTGATGGTCCAGGCTAAGAGACACTTTGACAGGGAGCTGTTGGGATTCTGCTCCTGAAAACAGAGAACTGCTTCCTCTCTGGCCTTTCTCCCTGTTGCGGGTACCCCAAGAGGCTCAGCCAAGCAAGGCCACTCACTGGCCCTTCTTGGACAAAACTAACACTACCCTGACACACGCAGGTCAACACACAAATGCAACACACCCCATAGGACCGTGTGAATCTAGGGAAACCGCAAGGGAAGTGCCAGTGGAAATCTGTCAGCCTATCATGACACCAAATTGCTGATCCCACCCAGGTCAACTGCCCAGGATCGGCTGCATTGCAGCCAACGGGACGACCAAAGATGCCCTCCCTCTCTGAACATCACACACTGCAGCTCGCATAGTGATTTGATGGAAAAGGTCCAAACACTTGCATGCGAATGCAGGAATCACAGAGCCTACTAAGAGCCTGCCTGCTTCTAAGTCACATCCTGAGCCCTCTGGCTCTCACGCATCCTGGGAAGACTTTCTCTGACGTTTCCATTTGGGAAATGTCGCCTTCCTTGAAATCACTTCAGAGATTTTTGTCTCCTATGGTGGGGTGGGAGATGAGGCGGAGTGGGAGGCGATACCGAGGAAACAGGTTATTTCTGAACCTGTTGAACACGGATTCGAGCCCGATCGCACCCAGCTGTTAAGGATGCCCACAGGAAGTTTCAGTCCTATCTCTCGGCTTCAAAACGCCGGGCCCCAGCTAGAGAAAGAGAAATACGCCACACGCAGACTGTCCACCCGCCATTCTGATAAGGACGAGATGGGGCGTCTGAGAAAAACAACGGTCCCCTCGGAAAGCGCCCTTCACGGCTGGCCAAAGGAGGACTCCGGTCCCAGGACCCACAGGCGCACCTGGCCTGGTCCAGGAGGTTCTCTCCGAGTCTCTCCCCCACCCCCTTCTCTTCTCCTTCTCTCACCCAGCCGGTGCCAGGGAGACTCTGTCTCTCCCCCTCGGCCTCCCTCTCTCTCCGTCTCTCGGGGTCTCTGGCTCCCTCTGCGTCTGTCTCTCTCCCAGCCCCCTCGCCTCCCAGTCTCTCTCAGTCTCTCCCTGTCTCTCTGTGGCTCCCACGCTCTCCGTCTCTCCGAGCCTCTCTCCCACCCGCTTCTCTCTATCTCTGTCGCTCGGGCTCCTTAGGTCTCGGTGTCACTCGGGCTGTCTCACGCGCGGTCTTTCTCCGGAGCGGGTCCGGGCGTCTGCTCGCCGGCGCGCCGCCGGCTCTCCTCAGCCCTGGTAACGCACCGCGGCGCTTGGAAGGAAAGGGTTAAGATCACCGAGAGGAGCCGCCCTCCGGAGGCTAGAGAGGCCGCGCCAGGGAAGGCGGGGTCTGTGGGCCTGGCGTGCGTCAGAGGGCAGGGACGCCTGGGAGGAGGAGACCGGGGACCTGGGTTCGCTGTGGCAGCTGCAGTGCGAGTCGGGAAGGGGACGGCCCGGGTTGCTCCGCGGAGCGGCAGGCTAGGGGGTCGCGGCCCGCGCGTTCCCTCTCGGCCCCGCGGAGCGGCGGCGTCGAGGCCGCCCGCCGTCCGGGCAGCGCACCGCCGCGGGCCCTCGCGACCTCGAGAGCGCGGGTCCGGGACGCGGCGATGCTCGCCGAGGCCGTGGGAAGAGATTCCGGGCAGCGGAGGTGACGTCACAGGCGGGGCTCGTGGGAACCGGCGAGGGGGCCACGGGAGGCCACCTGCTCGGGGACGGGCTGGCTCGTTCTGGTCTGGAGCGCGCGAGACCGGATACCCGCTCTGTGATTTGGGTTTTTTTCACTAGCTGCTTTTGCAAGGGCGGAAGGAGCCCACCGAGGAGGAACGCGCGTGCGCACGCACACACGCAAAGACATGGAATCCATTGGGGCTGCTGCAGTAGGCAGAGGGCCTTGGATGTGGATACTAGTGTCGCGGCGGGGTGGCTCTTGCCTTTGCTTTTTCGCGAGGAATAGACAGGGTATACTGGGGGAGATTTACGGGGACGGAGGTTATTGATATGATCAGAGGTGCTCTCTGTAAACTGGATGGGGAGTGATTATCGCTGCCCAGCTAGTCGAGGAGAAGAAACTAAGCGCATCATCCTTGAGACAGACAGTGGACCAGGAGTCAGGAGGGCCTGTCATATCCGAGTTGTGTGGGACTGGTGGCCGGGTGGACAGAGTGCAGGCCACATAACTTTAGTCGCATGGGGAAGGGTGGTCCTTTGTGGTCAGCGTTTCCCAGAGCAGGAAATCATGCTGGAATTTCTTCGCCATGACTTGCATCAGGAGTCAGGAGATGTTCAACATTGTCAACAAGGTCAAACTAAGCAGGGCATCTTTCATGCCTTTCCAAGCAGATCCATATGTATGGAAAGAGATGATCATTTTGCCCTGGAAGTTACTAACCCATGAACAGCATTTTATACTTTCCAGATGGTCGCATACTCGTGGTGTAGGTGAAGGCAGAAATCAGTAATTGTCCCAGATCGGGATCATCATCCTCGTTTTATAGATGAGGTGACTTTTTGTGTTCCAGTGCTGGATATGGAACCCAGGGACTTGCGCCACCTAGGAATGCCCTCTGCCACTGAACTTTGTCCCCAGCCCCAAA
This sequence comes from Spermophilus citellus, assembly GCF_964194105.1. Lineage (NCBI taxonomy): Eukaryota > Metazoa > Chordata > Mammalia > Rodentia > Sciuridae > Spermophilus > Spermophilus citellus. Next base: position 64,474 of record NW_027672965.1, read on the forward strand.
TGAGGGCTGGAGCTCAGGTGGCAGAGGTTTTGCCCAGCAGGTTGGCGACCCTAGGTTGGATCCCCAGCGCCAAACAAAAATGTTTATAAAGTGAGGTAACGGCCACAGAGAGGTTTCATAACCAGCCCAGAGTTACACAGGGAATAACTGGGGTATCACTGATGCAAATCCAAGTGTCTGTGGCTTCATTACCCCATTCCAGATCCAGATATCTGAATCAGTCCTCCCTCCTAAACTGTAGACCTCTTGAGCCAACTAACCACCCACCAGTCACATTTTTGCACTCGGTGAACTCTGGGGCAGTGGACGTGACCTCCAAGAGAAAAGAGTGGTAGGGAAAGTGGATCCCAAAGCCCGTGCCCTACCGGCTGGAGAGAGAGAGGGCCTATTATCAGGAGCTTGAAGGATGAGAGGAGGAGAGGTTAAGTCTTCCATAGGAGACAGACAATTATGCTCCACGCAGGAGGTGGTCAGCTCGGATTATATTCAATTTACTTACTTTTCCTCCTCCCCCCCTTCCTTCCTGCCAATCTTTCAGCATTTGCAAAACATGTTCTGTGGTGAGCACACCCGAAGCCTATATGTGGGTAAGTAGAGAGATTCCCATTTTTGCATGGTGAGTACCTGACCATAACCACCACCATGCTTCTGGATAAAAAGAGAACATTCCCCTACACTAAACAGATGAAACTAATTAAGTCATGTTTTCTAATTCTTATTTATTATTCTCCAATCACAGAAATGGCATGCTAGGCACTGAGAGGTTAGGTCAGCTCCCCAGAGTCACTGTTGTGGTTGACTCCCACAACAGTTAATGATCAGCATGTCCCAAACTGAAACTGTCCACGCCCACCCTCTGCACACCTTTTTCTCCAACATACCACCCTTTGGTTTTGGTGTTTTGTTTTGTTTTGTTTTACATTTTATTTAGAGACAGGGCATCACTGAGTTGCTTAAGGCCTGGTTGAGTTGCTGAGGCTGGCTTTTAACTCATGATCCTCCTGCCTCAGCCTCCCCAGCCGCTGGGATTACAGGTGTTTGCCATCACGCCTAGCTGCACTTTCTGTTTTACCTAGGGAGTAGATGGCTGGAAAAGCTTACTGACTTGGCACATGATGAAGATTCCTTATAGATTTCCCAGATCGACTGACTAATTGGAATAGGTCTGAGAGCTGGGCTTCCGGGGCAAGTTTTACTGAGAAATACGATACACAATGGTAAGTGTGGAAGGCCACAGTTTAATTTGATAGACCTCAGTAATCACTTCACTGTGTATGTAGTGCAAAACATCATGTCGTATGCCTTAATTATATAAGATAAAAATAAGCTTAAAGAATAGTGACACCTATGTAAATAGTAATAAAGGCATATGTGTAAAAGATTTCAAGGAAGAGAATAGCATACATTCACAAAGATCTCCCCTTCATTCATATGGACCCAGTGTTGCATTTGACTTTGGAATTTGCAGTTGCAGCTATAGTTTTTGTACCATGATGGGATGCAGGCTGGGAGTCTCCCTTGCAGTGGAGAGTTAAGTAGCAGAAACAAGGAACGAATCTGTCACTTTATAGCCTCCTTGACCAAGGAAATTAAGTAAACAAGATTTGATCTGCCCTTGATAACGACTGTTTTGGAGTAATGATGGTCCACGGCAGGTTCCGTCTTAGATACAGTCTGAGCTTTCTGCAGTGACAAAGCATTCTGAGACAGAGGAATGAGTCTGACATAACTTTCCTATGTGTATATATGTGAATACACCACAGTGAATCTCAACATGGTGTCCATCCACAAGACTGTGATTTTAATTAGAATAAGATATATACCATGCTTGTTTAAATATCTCAAAATGGAGTCTGCTGTCTTGTATAACTAAAAAGAAAGTGTACTAGCCGAGCTGTCCTCCCTTTGCCAGGGCGTGGGTCAGCAGAGAGGCCAAGGTCATTAGTCTTGACTCGGGGACCCTCCAAGGGACTTTGCAGTGCTTGCATGCAACTCGTCATTTATCTTTTACTAAGGATGCCATCCGCTTCCCACATGGGATTCTGTGTCAGTTTTACACCATCCACTAGAGAAGTCAGGTCCACAGCTGGTTCTATCTGCAACATAGTAAACTGTGCGCATGAATTTTGTTCACTGAAGCCCAGTGTAATTCCTTTTAACTCAGCACACCTAAGCGTGAAATGAAGTATGTGCTGTGGACACGGGAACAATAAATAAGAAAAGGTGGAAATGGCACCAGTCCCACCACCACCATTCTCAACCTCATCCTGCCTGGAGTGTAAGCTAGAATCCCAGGGGCCCTAGCATCTGGTTCTGCATAGCAAAGGGAGACGAACAGTAAGAAGTTGGATTGCTGATGCAGAAGAGCCTGGGTCTGGGATTCACATCCCAGTTCTGTCCAATTTTATAGCCAGGCCTCTTTCCAGGTACAGCAAAACCATCTGTTTGGGTTTCAGAGCTGCCTGCCGAGATGCAGATACCGTGCTGTGTTGGATGGTCCTTGTTGTTCCAACACCACGTGCATCTGAGAAACATGGGCCCCCATCAGGTGAAGCCACCCTGAGGGTTCTAGGACACTCAGTGTCTGCCTTCCCAGGAGCTGCTGTGACCCGAGAGCCCTGGAGTCTCCTTGGTGGGAAAGGTTGGCTTCAGCTTACAGTGGCACAGGGCTTTCTCTTCCAGCAGGAAATCTTCAGTTCCACCCTCAAATTATGTCTCACTCTGTTTAATCTCATTCCCTGACAGATAATAGGAATTCAGAGGCAAGCAGTGCCAGAAGAAATGTTTGTAATGGCTTCAACACAGCCCTGGAGTCGACCAGACACCGAAGCATAGTGATGTGGGGCCCACCAGACTGAGGATGGAAGTCTAGCTCTGTTCTTCAGCTCTCTCCATTCTATGATGTGGATAATCAGAGCACCTATCTGCGACGCCGACCCCTCTCTGGTGAGTGTGGCCCGAGCAAACCCTCCCAGACACCCTGTAGGTGAGTGTGAGTTGCCCTTCTGTATGTTCGTGGGGTGCTGTGGCTTAAACTCTGGCATAGTTCTTCTCCCACCACACCAGAGTGCGGGGGGAGGTCCTCAGCCTGCAAAGGTACTGCCTATGTCATCCCTGCATGCTCCTTCCCATCTCCTTGCCCAGCAAGTGGTTAGAACTTGCTTATTTAGTGATTGAAGAACTTTGAGCAAAGTTACTTGGACAGAAACGGATAGCTGTTATAGTTACAGTTATTTCTGTAGCAGAAACGACAATGAACAAAGGGTTCCCCTGTGCTTGGATTGTCTTCCGCCAGGGTGGAAAGGAAGATCGTGGTTTCATCCCATGTCTAATTCTGGAACTCTGAGGAAAGAGGTTCCAAATATTGTGAGTATATGTTGGGCAGTCTCTTGGTCCATCAGGCTCCAGTCTAGCCTCCCAGTAGTATTGCTCTGGTCCGTCACCAGAGTTTCTCAAGTGTCCGGTGCACATAGTAGACCCCTGTTCAGCAGGAGGACTACTGAGTGAATTTGGGCCTGGTATTTGAGTATGTGGTACTGTGGCTAGAGCAGAGATGTCCCTTGAGACAAGGCTGTGGACAGTATGAAGATGCCAGTGAGGTCCCCATGGGCTCTCTCAGCCTTACCTGGTTGTGGTCCTAGCTTTTTGCCCAAACCCTCCTATTTGCTGATTTCTCTTGCCCCACCTCTCTCCTTTCCCCACACCTTGCCTTGCCTGGGCATCTGTGACCCTCTGTTGTCCTTTACTGTCCGGCTGATAGAGCTGAAGCTTCTTCGTCCCACAGCAGCCTGGCCCTCTGACCCTCACACTTTCAGCCTTCTGCTCAGCTCTTCCTCACTCCAGGCTGCTCTGGTGTCCTTGCAGTGTGTCTGCACTGTTTCGGCAAGCTCTGCCTCAGACACACTTCCCAGCTGTTCTCTCTGTGTGGAAAACCCTGACCCCTGGTGTCTGCTTGACTGAATCTTCTTCCTCTTCTCATCTGTGTCAAAATGTCTCCTTCTCCATGGGGACTCTAGTTACTCTGTTTGATACTCGCACCTGCAGCTTACTTGTCCATTTCAATATTTCTGATTCAATAGCATTTCTTCCTCTCCCTACCCTGTCTCTGAAAAATCATTTGTTAACTTATTAAAGGCCATGCTCTGTGTTTGGAGACTTTCCCAAAAAAAAAAAAAAAAAAAAAAAAAAAAACAGTCCAGGCCTTCTCGTCTTTCGTAAATCAGAAACAGAGCTGATTTCATGCTCATCCTGTCCAGAAGGCAGTTCCTTTTCTCGGGGTTTGCCTGTTAATAGAAACCTAAAGGACCAGTAGGTAACCTGAGAGGGTTCAGGTGCCACCTTGGAGGCACTATCTTTTGTCCTTCCAGAATGGTTTTGAAGGGTCGGTTTGGTCCCTTTGCCATAACCCTGATCCGAGTCAACCCAGCTGACCTTTAGCAGCACTGAAAGGTACCAAAGAAGCCACTAGGGTAGCTAGAGATTGATGAGTCTTACCTTAATATCACAAGGTTTTTAGTACTTACTGATGGGAGCAGATTTTGCTATCTTGTAGCAAATTTTACCTCTCCTTCACCTTGGCTATTGTGAAAAGAAATACCATTCTTCTGTGATTTTCAGTTAGTTCCTTCAGTTGTTAATTTTTTAGATGACACTGAGTGGGCATTTCCACTATGGCGCAATATGTTCTTTGCAAATAGCTCTTTAAATTCTTCAGCTAAAATCATCTTTTAAATCATAATCTTAGAAACCAGGTAGTAGCTTTCTCACCTCTTCAGTTTCCCTAAGGCATTGGTATCATGCTGTCACATATGCATATGTGTGTGTACCATGTATATCTTTATCTCATGTCCTGCAGCTGGCCTTCATGGCATGCCAGCTAAGAAAAATGCTGTCACCCATGGTGATGGGTGTTTTCAGGCTTGGGTAGTAGGTGAGTTTCTGTTGACAGTCTTAGTAAAACACAAAACTCCTCATTTGTTTTCTTCAGCGTTCCTCCCAGTTATACCTTTACACTTTGATTAGAATATGACGACTTGGAGATTTTGAACAGCAAGCTTCTGGGTGGGAATCAGGCCCTTTAAGTCATGTGTTAGCTGTGCAGAGAGAGAGAGAGAGAGAAGGATTATGGGACAACAGCAGGGAAGGAGGGTAAGAGAAATGTGAAGTTCACTGGGAGCACTAGAAGACAGCAAGCCTTCCAAAGGTGTTACCAGTGTCTCGTGACAGCCTAGGCCATGACCATGGTGAAGGCAGACACTGGCAGGAGCACCATAGCTACGGCTCCCATTCACCTCGACATCTCTTCAGTCCATTCTGCACTATAACCTGTGCTGCACTTACAGTGACGGAGCATAGGCTGCATTATGAAACAGGTCTAGAGTAGGTTCTTTAGGCCTTCAACACTTACGAAGAGTATGTTATTGCCCTCCTAGACGTGCCCATTCAGGGCCACAGTCCCATTCTCTTTGCTGCGGCTGATGTAGATGTCCCTATCATTGGAGACAAATGTGAAGCAGGAACTCTACCTCTGAATCACATCCCCAGGTCCCTGGGCAGGGATTTCTGTTAATTCTGTTCCCAGATGAACCCTAGCTCTGCAAGCTGCCCTGGCTCAGAGAAGACCATCCACAGGTTTGTCGCTGGAAGGGTCGTGTGTCCTTTCCCACTGGACTGAGACCCTGTTGGGTCCTAGTTTCCCCCATCTGGTAGTGGCCTCAGTGTGCTCAGGCCAGGTCGCTGTGTGGCAGCAGCTGCATCAGTCTGAGGCACAATTATTGCCGAACAGTTCTGTCATCTGAGTCTCAAGGCTGCCCGGTTTCGTTTCAAACCCCACACACTGACTTTCCAGAAATTTTAATTTAGTCAGCATTTTGGCCCTAGTTTGGAGCCTCAAGTCATTCCTGGAAGTGGTAAGTTGAAAACAAACCACGTCACCTTAGGAAACACTCAGGAGAGCAGTGTGATTAATGTGGTTGGGTGACTATGAGATGCTTTGAACTCTGTGTGTGAACTTGTTTCCCTCGTCCCTTTTTCTCATTTTCAACCTTTTTTTGTGTGTGTTTCAAGAGTAAGCAGAAGATTTCTACCTCCCCCAGTGCTCAGATGACTTGCCCCCAAAGGATCTCACTGTTAAATAATAGTGAGACGATTCCCATGCCTGTTACAGAGGGGAGGCTCAACACACATCCATGAAGTTCCCATTGGCCTTATGGAATTGGAGAATAAGAGAAGCTAGAAACGTCATGGGGTGTGACTCCCTTTCCCCTGACCCTACAGGTGAGAAGGCTTCCCCAGACTTCACCCCTCCAGAGACTGGCAGCTGGGCTCCACAGCGAATAGTGCTCTGAGGCCAAGGTGCAAGGTGAGTCCCACAAAGCTCACTTGTCATTAAGAAGGAAGTTTCCCCAGCATGTGATAGACAGGGTGCTCTTGTCTATGATCCTGAAGGCACTGTCCTCGATACTCTGCAGGTTTGGGAACACATGCGGTAGAAGCAAGGGGTTGCTTGTCCTCCAACAGAGGGTGTTTTGGAAAATGGCTAAAGCTTCCTGCTCTGGTACAATTGGCTTGAAACACTAATCCTGGCAGTTGAAGAGAACATCCCATTCTCCACTTGGCTTGTTATCCCATTGTGCGCAACGTGGAAATGGCATGGGTCGTTATCAGGAACCTGTCATGTCACCACGTTCCAAGTTACCAGAGAAGGAACCAAGAGTTCTGTCTCTGAACCTCTCTCTCATGTAGCAGTGTATAACGTGTGGTTAGTGAGAAGTTAATACCATGAAACCATGGGTATCTTGGAGATGGAGGTGATCTTATGAGATAGTTCACTATCATCGGCCCAACCCACGTTTCTGGTAAATGATCTGTGCACTTTCATCCTGCATTTCCTGCTGGACAGTAGGGCCCATCCTCTTTCCCTGGCCAGAGATGGCCTTTCACGGCATCCCTTTCTTTTCCCCAGCCCCAACTTCTGATTTCAGATGTGTCCAATGGGAGGAAGGGTCCGAAGGGGTCTGGATACAGTGCCGTCAGTGCTTCTCAGGTAAAAGTCCCATAGAGGTTCAAAGGTGCTCCCAAGAGCTAGTGTCTTCTCTTACCCAGCAGTGTCCTGGGATCCAGGCCCTTAATTGTGTGGGTGATGAGCTGCAGCAGTGCCTCTGCCTTGGTTACTTTCTGGGTGTCGTGAGGCCTAGAAGGAAGCAGACCATAATATCCCAGGACAAGATGGGTATGTCCTGTTCGTACTTGGGTGGGGGGCCCGTTTTCCCTTGTCACTGAGATTTCCTCAGCTGTGGCTGAGGGAGGTGCCTTGTCTTTCTAAAGAGCAGCAGGATTCTCAACCCAGGGCAGGGTCTGAAGGAAGCTGACTAAACTGAACATTTAGATAAGGAATGTGGGCTTTGGGAAGCTGAAGTGAACGGAGTCTCAGGATAACCTCTCACTGTTTCTGGACAGTTGTGAAAATGAAACATCAGGAGGAGGTCAAAACCCTCCTGTCTGAACTTGGGAATGTGACAATGTCTCTCTTCCCAGAGTGGAACCTACTCATAGCTCAGGTGTTTGAGACCCTGGAATACTGAACAAAAGGCAGACCATGCCTGTCTCTGTGACACAGATCTTCCCTCAGCTCAGAACCATCACACCTTGGACATGAACTTCCAGCTACTTCAGGGACCTCACCCTATAAGTCACCAAACCCCAAGTATCCCAGTGCCACGCAGAACCCAGAACGCAATCCAGGAAAGCACAACTCACAGACCTCAAATCTTTGGACACGCAATACCTCACACTTGACTGAACCTAGATTGCTCAGCTCAATGAATGAGGCCAGGGACTCAGAAGAGCCCTGAGATGTCAAGTTCTGAAGTGTAGACTCAACTGCATGCCAACAACTTCATAACTCACGACTTAAAAACCCAAATAGCTCCCAGACCTCCCACCCTGGACATACAAATCCACAAAAGCTTGGATCCCTACCCTGGTATGCAGGCACATGCACATCTGAGAGGGCTGGTACTGAAAACACAGAGACCTCATGCATGAAGGTATGTGTAACCGACATCTCAGAGAAGTCAGAGCCTGGTGCACAAAGCCCAAAGTTCGCAAACCAGGAAATGGTCAACCCCTCAAAATTGCAGCAACCTCAGTCCCTGGGATACAGACTTATGATTGGGTCACAGAGGTCACATTCAGGATCCGGAATCAAAAAAGATCAGACACCCTTGTTTTGGATAACATCTGTGATCTCATGAGCATAGGGTGAGGAATGTCGGGTTGCATCACATTTTGCACATCGCTACTCTGCAGAGCTCAAACCCTAATTCTGGACATGCAGAACAAAAACTGCAGAGAATGTATATGGTAGACACAGCACCTAAAACAGATCACATACCTCACACACCAGCACACACATTCATAAAGAACCCTGAGATCCTTCACTCTGGACACAAGCCCCTCAGGGCTCAACAGACCTCACATCCTGGGTGGACATCCTGAAACTAGTCAGACAACTGACAACCTGTAATGGGCCAGGGACCTCTCATTTTGGACACAGACCTTGAAATAACTCAGTGATGTGATGGATGGCCTCAGTGACACCCACAATGTCACTCCTTCCAGGATCCATGCTAGATAGGGCCACAGCCATGTTTCTCCCAGTCTCCTGAGTGAGACACGGGGGTGGGATGAAAGAGAAAGGAGGGCCAGGCATGGTGGTGCATGCCTGTAATCTTCCGAGGTAGAGACAGGAGGCTTGTGAGTCCATAGCCAGCTCCAGCAATTTAGCAAGGCACTAAGCAACTCAGTTCAATCCTGTCTGTAAATAGAATACAAAACTTGACTGGGGCTCTTTATTAGTGGTTGATTGCCCCTGAATTCTATCCCTACTACTGAGAGAGAGAGAGATGGAAATAGGGCAGAATGAGAATGAACCCCTACATCTGGACCCTGGTCAAAGCACCTGAGTATCCTTTTCCAGGGGATGAAGACCCAGGTTCTGCCCCCAGAGGCTGCTTCTGGGGAATGATTCACATATACCTGGGCCTGATGCACCCTGTAGTCCTGTGCCTATCATAGTGAGAATATGTTCTAGGTAAGAAGTCTTGTGCCATCCTGGAGATGAACCCTCACTGCCCTCAGGCCTGAGATGCCCTTATGCCACAGTATCACTCTTTGGGTAAGGAGAGGCTGAGTGTGTCCCTGTCAACCACGATGGTCTTCTGGTGGTTACAGCAGATCTGATGCTTCTAGGAACCCGCCTCCAGCTCAACAATGGACCTCCTGCCCAGCATCCTGTTCACCCTGAATGGTGTCTTTCTGACTCTTGAGCATGTGAATCCAGGAGCCCCCTGATTTTCTCTGCCCTCCTCGACCCTGAACAGATGGCCCTCTGCAGATCCTTTGAGCATGAATGACCCAAGATGAAAGGGGCACATGGTGAAAGTGTTTGCCGCAGAGTGCCAGGGCTATATGGCACCGACCATACACCGATATGGAGGGGTGCTACTGTCCCTCTGACCCCGCCCCCTCATCAGCCCCTCATTCCCAGTCCTTTCTGTTTTCCTCTGAGTATGCTTGTCCCCTTCCAATTCATAAATCAGGTATAAAGGGAATGGGGTGGGAGGGTCTCTGTACTTACACATAGCTTGGTGTAATTTGACATAGTACAGATATCTTTCCACACATACACCAGGAGAGCAACCCTGGGGTAGGGCTGTTTGTTCATGGGCAGTCACAGCTGGGAGGCAGTGCTGTTTTGGGTGTGAGGCTGATGTGGCCTTCCTGGTGGGCCTCATCTTCTTGGGAGACACACACACTGGCTCATCTCCGATCCCCTGGTGGATCTCCACTCCCTGAGGACTCAGTCTCATACCTGCCGCATTTCTGGAAGATGTTTGAACAAAGTCAGGGCTTAATTGATGCCTGGTGATATATTCGTTCCCTTAAGAATCCACCTAAGCCCTAATTACCAAGATGCTCTCAACATCTCTGCTGCCTAATGCCTAAAAAGACATCATTTAAGCATTTACTTCTTTTTATGGATCAGGTTGCCATCTCCCTGGAGGAATCAGGACTGGTTCTGGAGGAACCCAATCCTCTTTGAACTGCATTCACAGATTTCTGACTGTGAATGGTTTTCTTGGTGTGTCTGTAAACTGATAGTGGGCTTTCCGATCAATATAATGGGATCCATCAGGCATTTTTTTAACGAGCCAGTGATCTTACTGACCTGGTAATACCTTCTGCCTTTTGGACTGGTGAGTTGACTGAGGTTCCAGGGTAGGATCCTGAACTCTCCACATCCACCTCCATCTCCACTATTTGAAGCCCCACCTTTGGGGCTGTAAGCTTCCAAACTAAGACAGCACCCCTGACACCCAGACCGTGCATGCTCTCTAACCTGGAAGGTCCTGAATGGCAATCATATCTAAACCAAACAGACTTTAGTGTCATCCTTAATTTCTGCCCTGCTGCTCCACCCCAGAACCATTCACTTAACTCTTCGCCTTTTTTCTTGGATGCACTAGGGTTGGATCTGTAGAGCCAAGTAGCTGGGGCCATACATGGAATGACAGTGACCTGAGAGTCTTCAGAGGCCTCATCCTGACTGGATGTGTTAAGGTTCCTGCTTGGTGGGAAGCCCATTGCACATGACGCAGAATGGTTTATTTTAAAATACAAGGCTCCCTTCCCCAGTGGTCTATCCCAAAGTGTACTGCTTCATCTGGGCCTTTAGTGGTACATTTCAGTGAAGGGAAGTTTCACCCACCCTGTGCATCCAGCCTATTCCTTCTCAGTGTCCCCAGTACTTGCTGATTCTCCCAGAAGGGGCAGTTTCAAGCTATTTCTTTCTTTTTAAAATTGTTTTTATTAGTGCATTATCGTTATACATAATAGTGGGGTTCCTTTGACGTAGTCATATGTGCGTCAAATATAAGTTGCTCCATTTCAGTCCCTGGTGCTAATATTAGTCTGTTTCTAATGAGTCTTTTCATCTCTATTCCCTACCCCATCCCTGACAGCACATCCAATGGGTGTTGCCTTTGTGACCCTGACACTGCTTAGTGGACAATTCCATTCCCATCTCCTAATATTGTCTAATGCATGAGTTGCATATTCCTGTTCTTGTAGAGTGCCTAGTGTAGAGTCCAGCCTCCTAGATGGAGCCCCTGCCTCGGGAGTGGTACTTAGGATGTCAGAATGGGACATTCCTTACCCTCATCACTGATGGAACTGTGAATCAACAAGACAACTGCAGGTCTCTGTGTCTGCATCGATCATTAAATTCTACCACCTCCCCCTCAGTAGAGGGAGACTGTTATCCACTATATTCTTTGCTTTCTCCCCAGCACCTAGAACAGTGTCAGGCACAGAATAGGCCCTCCATTGATGTTGGTAAGGAAACATCCTTTGACTTGGCAATTTCATGGCATGGTATTAATGGAGAGTAGCAAGAAGGAGGTGCTCATAACCTACCCATTGTGTGTGTTTTCATGCACGTGCAAATGTGTGTGTGCACACTTGGGAGCATGTATGTGTGCTTGCATGTATGTACACAGATCTCACATGCATGGACTAGAAGACTTACTATTAGTGTCAATTATACTCCCCAAGGAGATCTTACGACTCGCTGCAATCCCTATCAAAATTCTAATTACTTATCTCCCTAAATTACAAGAGGGTGCTATAATTCTAATGAAATGAAAGTCTCCTGCAAAGAGGATGTGGAGAAAAAGGAACACTTTTACACTGTTGGTGGGATTGTAAATTAGTGCAACTACTATGGAAATCACAGTGGCGGGCCCTGAAAAGACTAGGCATGGAAATCCCGTATGACCCAAGTATATCACTCCTTGGTATTTTTCCTGAATTAAAATCATACTATAGTGGTATGTGCATACCCATGTTTATAGCAGCACAACTCACAATAACCAAACTATTGAACTAGCCTAGTTGTCCAATGGTTGAATGGGTAAAGAAAATGTGGTATGTGTACTCAGTGGAGTTAATTATTAAGCCATAAAGAAAAGTGAAAGTCAAACGACCGTCTGTGGTTTGCTCAGACACATGGGGATTTTCCCATATTAAGAGAACTGACTAATAATTCTTAAGTGAAAAAAAAAGAAAAGTGAAAGTATGTCATTTGCAGGAAAATGGATGGAACAAGAGCCATTATGTTAAGCAAAGTAAGTCAAACTCCAATCATAAAAGGAGCTATGTTTTCTCTTATATGCGGAAGCTAGAAAGGAAAAGGGAAAAGAAAGGTGGAAATGAAAGTTTGGTCTGTACAGGAAAGGGACCAAGGAGTGGGAAGTGGGGATGGAGGGAGGGAGTGCTTGGGGAGTGATATTGGCCAAATTATATTGTTGTGCGCATGTACAAGTATGTACCATCAAATACCACCATTATGTACAATTCTAAAGCCCTAATAAAAATGTAGGGGAAAAAGGCTTCCACAATAGCCAAAACAATCTTGAAACACAACAAAGTTGCAAGATTCACCCTCCCTGATTTGAAAACCTACTATAGATTTACTGCAATCAAGACAGAGTGGTACTGACATAATTTTAGTGGCGTAAAATGGAGTTTTCTGAAAGCCGTATTTCTGTGGTCAACTTATTGTTGTCAAGGATGCAAAGCCTGTTACCTAGTAAAAAAGTCTTTTCAGTGGATTGTCCTGGCATAACCTGGATGTCCATA